>NC_085012.1:29673985-29778985 GCF_963854185.1 Sardina pilchardus
ACTTGACAAAGATGCCCAGGTCTGCATGGTTCTCTTTGGAGCGATTGCCCTTGACACTGACACCTAACCCTGCAGATCCCGAGTCGTTTAGAGGAATGTCAAACGTCAGGAACTCCCGTGTCCCATCTGGGGTCAACACTAGGTCATCCTCCTCTGGCTTCTGTAGCAGATATAGAAAATGAAAAAGCCATAGTGAGACATATGAATCCAAAGTCATCACACTCTCAGGCACCATTTTGTTTGATTTCTTGTCACGGTCACAAGCTTGTCAAGTGTGACAGAGGGGATCGGACTCAACTTTGATGATGGCAGGTAACAATTTCCCCCTGTCAAGTTGCCCATGCTTTTTTTGTTATTTTGCTGGGATCCTTAAAGGGAAAGGAATCCTTAACTATCAGTGAGGGGTCTCTAAAGTCACCTCAAAGTTCTGCTCTTTCTCAGATTGTTTGCGTAGACCAGAGGAGACATCAGCTGCAGTGCCATCAACAGGCACATTACTGATTCCTTAAACTAGTTTATGCACTAAATCGGTCAAACTCTACCAGCCACATGAGTGTCAGTCAGTCCATGTCCCTCCAGTTAACTGAGGGGGGGGAGATAAAGCAACCTTCATCAACAGACATGATTTGTGGGAAAATCACTCAGAGTGATTTAAGGGAAAGAAAAGCAGATTAATATGATAGGATGGGAAGAGGGCACATCATGAACCCCGGGAATAAAAAGGCTAATTATGTTTGTGTGGGTGCCACAGCGTAAGGAAGAGAGGCTTTGATGGACAGGGAAGCTGGACCTGAATATAAAATATGAATATGAATAAAATCATTCTGTGGTAAGCCAGAATGTCCCATGCATCTTAATTAGGCCTACTTGATAGCATGTGTGTTGGGTGTGCACACGTCTCAGTGGGAATGCCCCGGCAGATATGAATGTAGGTGATTGCTCACATACAATGGGCATATATATTGTTTTTGGACAGCACAAAACCACTCTTACTATTCAAAGGCAATAACCACAAAATACTTTAATATAGAGAGGCAATTAGCATATAGCTACAATGAGAGAAAGAAGTAGACCCTTTGACCACTATATTGACGGGGGTTATGTGGGGCTATAACCCAGATGTTATCTATTGGAGATGAAATGATGGATAACAAATGACTGCCTTTGAAAGCAGGTGGTATTGACTAACAAAACTCACTACAATAAGGCCACCTACAGAAAAAGACAACCAGTTTTAAAAAAGGGTTATCAAAAAGTATTTTTTCCATATTATTAGTCCACATTAGTTTAGTCAAAATGTCAAATACAATGCCAAAATGACCTCAAATGCAAGGCTGACTATCCACTTACAGTATATACATGGCTATGATAACTGAAGTAATCTCCATCTATTTGTATAAGTTTTCACAGGTACAAAAATAGGCAAGTCCTTAAACAAACACAGCTTCACATGATTCAAACTCACACACTGCCACCTGAGCTGATGTACGTCAGCTCAGCTCAGCATAGGCTATTTTCAGTAGGCTTATGTAGGCTATGTATACAGGTCTCACCCCAACACTCATACACGTGTACAAACCACACATTTGCCCAAACACCTTGGGAATCCATTTCATCAAAGTCCATCTCTAGCCCTACCTCTGATGATTACGCATTGCCAAGGTCACCATGACAACCCCAGGAGCAGGTGGCTTGCTGTCAGGAAATACCACAACTGGACAGGTGGGGGTTGGCTTTTAACTCCAACTACACTCTTACAAGAGCTAACACAAGCTATACATTATTAAACAATTCCTACTCAACTATTCATTTTCTCGCTCACACCAAACTGACAGATATGTTTGCAATAATGGGAGAGTCGGGGAGACAGGGAAGAGGAGTGAGCTTTTTTTTCTTTTTTTGAGTGACATCATTTTGGGGTTTTTGTCAAGTGTAGTCTGTTTTGACAGATGCACTCTCTGCCAAAAGCACCCATGGCAACAGAGATATATGACTCTCAAAAACACTGTAGACACTTTAGATGAATGACCCAGTGCATCCTCTACACAGAGAGTCTCTATTATTAATGAATGCTTTTTATTAAAAGAAGGGGGACTCAATTTTAAGGAGTGGTCTGTAGGCAGCTTTTAGCACAGCCGTTAAGAGAGCCATGAGTTATTATATACAAACATGTCATAATTGACCATGAATTTTACACATTCAATCAAATTTGGTACTTTTCATCCTTTTGAAAAATTAGGCATCCAATAGTTCCTCTGGAGGAGTTGAGATGCATGGAGTGAAGATAGCTAATGACTCACTGTACCAGTCTGCTGAAATACCTGAATTCACTGCAGCTACTTATTCATTTCTGAAACCGTCTCCATATTTTTAGACAATCACTACTAAGAAATTCAATATTCTACACGCAATATGTACACCACAATCAGTGATTGTAATTTACACGAATCCTGCTATGATCAGTAGCTGTCTTAGCCCCATCCAACTACCTGCCTGCTCCCCACAGGCTAGCACTGTGGGGATATGCCATGCTTCCTTCCAGTCACAGCCAATTATGTGCTCAAGTAATTCATTAATTCATAATCAGAGATGACGGCATGCTTCCACTGCTTCCTGTTGTTCCAGGAGAGAGAGGTTGGGCTGTCTGTGGACATCAAAGCAGGAGAGACATGCCATTCTCCCTGAACACAAGGGCACAGCTTTTTTCCGTCAGCACTTAACTCCTATTATCTCTCTGAGATGCACAGAAGAGGTGAAAAACAAAAATAGGGGAAAGAATAAGCTAAGCTAAATAAAAACAGATAAACAATACATATAAGCCATCATTATGCACTACCCCCACTATACACATATACGCACAAGTCCCATTCCCCCACCTTGAAGATTTTCCCGCACATCAGCGCCTGAAACAATTACCAAGACTGGAAATTTTCTCTCTGCACATGCCCAAATTCAGTGACATAAAGGTTACTGGAAATGAATTTAAAAAGCCTAAAAGAAATCACTCAAGGATGTAATTGCAAAGAGGGCCTGTGCATGATAAGTATTGTAGCGCGGATTTCACGCCACTGTTCCTTTTTCCACTCTCTACCAATGACAGTAGATAAAAGCTGTGCATTAAAACGCCCCTCGGATGAGGTTCAGATGAAGCTTGTCAGTCTGCCTTTATTTCAGCGCAATTAGAGGCAGGAGAGAAAAGGATGAGTACTGCATACAGAGAATGGGATCCATTGTTGCCTGGTGCAAAAGTGTTAGCGCAAGGCTGGTGCAAAACGTAATGCTGGGTCACAGTAGGGTCATGGACTTTGGAGAGTCAAAACGGACCAACCAAAAAGCCGTATGGTGAACATCATTTGACTAAAATAGTCAAAGACATTCCAAAAGTCAAAAACATCATATTCTGGACAAATGCCCATCTTGAACTGTTCAAGCAAACTGCTTCTAAACTAATATTGTGCAAAATAAGGTACAAAATGTGTGTGCCATCATCATCATTATTGTGTGTATAATTTTAATGGTCTTGTTACTTCTCTTCAAAATGCTGCAGAAATGTAATGGGCTCACAATCACATTCGCAACATTTGGAAATCTGATATTTCTGAGAGAAATACAAAAAGACTGCTGTTAATTCATTCCGTCCTCAACACCTGTAGTCCTCAACACTACTGCAGTTACTGAGTACTGAATTTGTCAATGGTCTACTATGACTTGGCGTATATGGAAAAAAATAGCACTTATACATTGAATTCCACTTAAAAAAAACAACATAACTACTTTATGACAGGGATACGGTCTAGTTTGAGAGAGAAAAAAAAATCCCAGTGCCATTTGTCAGGACTTTGAACATCTACTCCTTATTCAAGTTTTCCTGTGAGAGAAAATATCCAAACCATTTGCTCAAACTACCTTGTTTATCACCACTCTCAGCGACTGCAGCACACACACTACACTCGACCAAAGCACACATATACACCCTCAGAGTGTGGGTAATTACTGTAACAGCTGCTGAAAAACTACTAAATGAAAACAGGTGGCTTCCCCACAAAACTGCTGGAAAGTCGTTAACAGAAGTGTCATTGTTCTTCTGCTGCACTTGGCAACATTGGCTTTAATTATGAGGGAGCGGCGGGTTTGGAGAAGTGAAGATGGCACAGTGTTTTGCCATATTGCCTGGCATGTTTCAAACAGCACATAAAAGCCGAGGGAAACAATGAGGATGCTCATCTGCAAAGAAAAAAGACTGCGGGGGTGAGTAATTGAAAGACTACAGAGAAAGGAGGCAAGACCAAATAAAAAAACAAGGAGCTATTACGAGATGGCTTCAAACGGGCAATTGAACTTAAACATCTTGGGCTGCTGTAATGGTGGCAGTAATTTACACAGCAGGAGTGCAAGGCACTGTGCCACTCTGCCCAAATGGGTAGATGGGTACTTCGACCTGCTGGAGAGTCCTGCTGAGTTTTGACTAGGGTGCATATGCTGGCAGGCCTGATGAACACACACAAATGCAACTTCCAAAGGAGGCGCTGAATGCCCTGTAGGCCTCTCTAATTAGTGATGTTTGGTCATAAGCATGCATGAGTCTCAATGATTCATGAAAATGGTTCTTGGGAAAAAAGTTCCATGAAAAGTGATGCTATTTGCTGGTCCCCCAATGCTCTCACTTAGAATTGTTCACAGGCTGCAAAACAGACCTACTTTTTTATTTAATATAACACAGTGATAATCTTCCAGAGTTTGATAAGAATTTGTGACAAAGTCAGCATTCACAAGAGTAAAATATCACCTAAAATGGTGAGGTTAAACCCTCTTTTGAGAAGTGTGATAACATGGCTCCAGGTGACTGTGAATTTATTCATTGTCAAAAAGGATTTAAGAGCTTAGCACAGAAAACTTGGCTGATTACCTCTCTACATATATTTCTCACCCACTGAACTTGGCAAAAGGCCTTTAATATTCATTTAAACAAAGACAAAGGACAGGGCGTCCTGGTTTCTTCTACTTCTTTCACTCTGTTCTGCACTTTGTTAGCAAAAAGTTGCAGCACATTACCTCATCCTTACAGTAAGAGAGGAGAGATTTTGAGAGCATAACTCTCCGCAGACAGCTAATTATGTTAAAACCAGGAAGTCTCAGGACTAGCTAGACAGTTTGTCACCAATAAAAAAAATCCACGCGTTGTGATCTATTTTGCTAATGAATAAAATGCCTGCATCTTGAACTAGCCTTGTAAATCACCCTTTCATGACGCAGCTTACCTGAGTTCAGTTCATGTGCAAATAAGAGTGGAAATAAAGAGATGAGCTAAGCCGCTCTGGGCTTGTGTGTGTGTCTGTATTTCCACACATGTGAAGACAGGGCACAAATATATGCATATTTGCTGGTAAAATAATGTCAGATAAATATGCGTGTAATTCACATCAACCAATCAATGAGCTCTCCTGGCCAACACCCTCACTGCCCCTGCAGACCGTTTCCATAGAAACAGTCAAACGGATCTTTACTATGCAACTCACAGTCCCTGCAGTTGTGGCTTGCCATCCTTGACTACCTGCACTCACTGTGCTGCCACCTCTCCCCTTGAATAAGTGCAACTGTTTTACCAATTCAAAATAGATAACCCAGATAGTCCCTGCATGTCAGCACTGCAGAAACAGTGAACTTTCAAATCACCAACCCAGGGATTTCTGGGAAAGAGAAACATGCAGCAAGAACTAGCCAAATACCTTCACAGCTGTAGTGCAGCCTGTACAACTGGCAGCTGAACAAAAGCTGTGTCTGAGAGAACATGGCCTTTTTAGTCCAGATAGGATACGGCTTAGCACAACAGCAATACCACTGAATGTGGATATTTGGGATTATAAAAAGATATAATACATACAAAAAGAATGAAAGATAAGGTTCACCTTTTGATCAGAATGGAATGCCTTTGAGAAACAGCTTTTAGGAAGAGACACCAGAGGGGAAATGCAGGATGGTTTTCCTTAATGTAGGCGAGATCTCACTCAAGATGAAACTGCTAAAATCACACAACTTTTGATGTATTTGAATGCTGGGTGGATTCTGCTTGCCTGCACTTATTGCTATAGCCACTGTCACTCATTTATCTGCCTCTCACCATAGCAACTATAAATCAGACTGTCAGAGTAATGTGAAGCTCAAATTAATTGCACAATTAAGATTCTCAGAAAGCTTGGCAGATCCGGCCCCTAATGGATCCGTGACAAGTTTCGATATAATCGTAAAGAGGAATTTAATGTAGTGGGTAATTGCTCTTCTGTGCTCTGTACAATCCTGATGGCCGACACCAGCCCTGGCAAAGTTCTGGGGCTCAGACACACGCACAAAAAAAAAACACATTGTCTAGATGATATTGATATATTCGTTTAGTCTTTTTAAATGTCTGTTGTCACATTAAGAAAGCCATGCAGGTTGCAATATGAACAATGTAGTGTGTAGTCCCCTGTCTAACATAGAGGGATAATTGCAAGTATTTCCAAACATGCAAAATAAAGTAACATGCACCTGAGCAAAAAACACTTGCAACAAAACGTAAAGAAATTGCACTTCTGCAGCAACATCTATACAAGAACAACATTGCAGGCACACTGTCTACACTTTTGGATCAAACTCCCAGAATATAAGGTCAACTTTCTAGGTAACACCAGCAACTGAACTGAAAAAGTAAATCAGAAGTTCATTTCACCACTGCTTCATTTTCAGTGGCCTGGGCTCGTACTAATTCTCTCTCTCTCTCCCTCTCCCCTGACATTGTGCACGTTGGAGCGTGACATTGACTGATTTATTTTGCAGGGGGTAGAGGGTGATGCGCAATCTTCACTCACACCAAGCCATCCAAGCCATGGTGGTGACTCACAGGAGGGCACCCTGGGAGATCAAATGAGATGATAAATGATTGGAGGAGGAGGAGGAGGAGGAGAGGTGGTGGAGGGAGGGAGGTGGAGGAGGAGGAGGAGAGGTGGTGGAAGGAGGGAGGTGGTGACTGGCCCCATCCACTGGCCCATACTGGGGTATTCACTTCCATTACACAAAAGGGAAGCAGTTTTCACCTCAATGCCACATAAGCTTCATGAAAACAAGTCAACTGTAATGTTTCTTAGTTTTTGATTCCCACCATGAAAATTTGGATTTGGATAGTTTAGTTGGCAAAAACTCTATATTCAGGTCATGAGAGCAAATACAATTTGGAAGGTGACTGCAATGTTTAATAACCAACAAATTAGATATTTCTACTCAGTCTACATTACTGCTAAACTGCTGCATGAAATGGTTGGATAGAAATGGTAGAGTTGTATATCTTGTGTCATATCTTGCCCCCATATCAGACTGAACAATTTCACTTTCTGTCTTCCCAGTGTTTGCAATGTAGTCCCAGATATGTGCATGCTTGTCTATGTGTGCACCTGTATGGCTAGGCGTATATGTGTGTTTGAATGGCCCTGCTCCAGTACTGCTGCAGTTCAAGGCATTAGTATGGTGGGTAATTGCATCGGTGGGCATGAATAATTCAGAGCGTCCCTGTGCATGGGAGTGTGTGTATGTGTGTGTCACCAGACCAGAGTGGGGAGATTTCATCAAGTGCAGGTTGTCTGTCTCTCTGAAATCACCTCGTACAGTTTGCTCAAGCAAGTCGTTTCTCTACAGATCACTTTCGCCTTTTTTTTTTTTCTTTTTTAAGTCTACTGCATGGCAACAGTTTCATGTGATTTCTATCTCATTTCTTTGCCTCACTTCCCCCTCCTTCACTCTCATGTCTCTCAGCAGGTGCTTTCGTCACCATTATCTCCATTCGCCAGTTCTCCATCTCACTCCAGCGCCTGTGCCTATGGGCCTCGCATCCTTCCCTATCCACCTGTCCATCTAGCGCTCCTCTTTATCAGACCCCCAACATCTCCCAATCGCTCCATTTTCTCCTCTCCTCTTCTGCAGATAGGACTGCAGCTCACACTCACATCTCTCAGAGAATCTCAACCAATAGCAGCGCTACCTTCAAATGTCATTTCAATACCAAGGGAAACGTGACCGAAAAGATAAGGACACAGAAAAAAAAGGCTGGGAGAGTCACACCCCTCACCAAGCTAATTGCACTATACTATAATTTATATACAGTACAATAATTCACTAAGCTTCCTGTTATAGCTCTGTTCACCTCCATACCACTAGAGGGAGTGAGCATTAGTGTCTGGTTTCAGCTTGTCCAATGCACACCCCCACCTGAAGTCTAAACTAAGTCGCCTCTCTGTCAAGATTTCAGCCTCTCCAAGGACACGCTTCCATTGATTAGAACCCTTCACTGTTTTCGGAGTTCACTGAACCTTTAGACACTTGCTCTCCTTTTCATTCCCTCTCTTCCTCTCTCAGAGAGTGGGGATGAGGCTGAAGACTTCAAAGCTCATTTTTCTAGCGCCCATCCCCGCTGGATTGTGCATAGAGCACTGAGTAAAGGTTAGCACTGACGCCCCTGTCAATAAGCCTCCACCTCCGACTAAAGCGCATCTGCCCCAATGCTCTCTGGAAATGTCTGCTGCTCCCCAGACACGGCACCAGGCTCACAGCCCAGCCACCGCACGGGGCCATCCCACTCACCACCGCCGCCGCCGCCGCCGCCGCAGTCCAGAGCCATTACAGCTGAACAGCAGCAGCAGATCTGAATTAAATAAGCCCTGTTTGATAAGGATTTCAGCTTCAGCTTGAAATCCAAAGATTGCAATAATATGATTTATGAGAAGAAAAATCAAAACCCTGTTATCAATATGCTGAAGATCGATCGAATATGTGCGTATCCGTTTACATCCAAATGCTTAATCTCAAACAGGCCACTAGCATTTGCAAAAGGAGTGAAGCATATCAAAGATGATAAGCTCTGTGGAGGTCTATAAAATACTCCTCCCACGCTGACATTATGAAGATATGAAGCTAATTTCACCGCTGACATTAGAGATCACAAAACAAACGTCAAATGAAGAGAGAGAGGGAGCGATGTCAGGAGTGGAGAACACACAGTGTTGGTGTGAGAGAGACAGCAATACGGAGAGATCTCAACTGATTTATGGCAGTGTAACCAGCATCTGAAATGCTATCACTCTCATTTCTGACAACTCTACGACTAGGGTAATGTTCCTTGTCCATCAAGTTTTGATTTAGGACTTCCCCATGGAGAATAAAGACCTCCTAATGTACCAATCGCTGAGCACCCCTCCAACAATCCCGCTTGGACGTGTGAGATTACTATGTGCATTACGTCTGTCTATCAGAATTTTTCAATTTATTTACTGCAGCTCTGCCAGAGTAATGTCCCCCTATCTGAATATTATGGATATCGGAGATAAAAATACACAAGAAAGAGTTAATGACAAGGGGCTAATGAAGCATTTGTTTTTATTCATTCTTGCCCCTCTCTCTATTCTCTCTGTACCTTGTAGAGTTCTTTAGAGAATTCTGAAAAAAAGGTGATTTGTGTGTGTGTGTGTGTGTGTGTGTGTGTGTGTGTGTGTGTGTGTGTGTGTGTGTGTGTGTGTGTGTGTGTGTGTGTGTGTGTGTGTGTGTGTGTGTGTGTGTGTGTGTGTGTGTGTGTGCGTGCGTGCGTGTGTGTGTGTGTAGGAAGGAGTCAAATAAGACATCAAATTCACCCACTATATTTAGCATCACATCAAAATGAAGCTGCTTATGTGTTTTTACTACTGTATCCCTCAATAAAGGCCCAACACTAGTGGTGTCTGTGGGAGTGGGAAAGCCACTGACGGCACTAAAGTCATAAAGCATGCTTGTAATCCCGCCGTGCCAATGAAAAGTGACTGCGTCTCCTCTGAATATGATTAATGGTTATTCTAAGGGAGTGTTTGGCAGCATGAGGAAAAGATGTCACCGCAAAGGAATAAGGAGACATACGTCACTGCTCTTTTCAGCGGCAAAACACTAAATAATAGCACACGCTTGTCCAAGTCACATCTACTTAAGAGGCTGGCTTTTGACAAAGGAAACCAGCTGAGAGACACTTTTTTTGACCAACAGATAGTGAGGCTGTGTGCATTTGTGCATCTGTGTGTGTGTGTGTGTGTGTGTGTGTGTGTGTGTGTGTGTGTGTGTGTGTGTGTGTGTTTTTTCTCAAATTTGTGGTTGTGTGTTCAAATTTGTGGACATTTCAAAAGTAGTGATGGGTGCTACATCTGTGCTGAACCAGTAGCCTACTAGTATTTCATCAGTGTGTGTGTGTGTGTGTGTGTGTGTGTGTGTGTGTGTGTGTGTGTGTGTGTGTGTGTGTGTGTGTGTGTGTGTGTGTGTGTGTGTGTGTGTGTGTGTGTGTGTGAGAGAGAGAGAGAGAGAGAGAGAGAGAGAGAGAGAGAGAGAGAGAGAGAGAGAGAGAGAGAGAGAGAGTGTGTGTGTGTGTGTGTGTGTGTGTGTGTGTGTGTGTTGGAGGACATGAAGCACCTCTTGGAGCACCTCATGGCTAATGTGATCTCTGTAAACATCTGGGTCCATATCTCTGTCCCATCGTGATGGGAAATGGCCAGTTACAGCACAGAGGGCTTGGCTGGACTGGAACAAGACTGTTTCCCTTGATAAAACACAGACGGTGGCAGACCTGTCTCCCAGATGACATTAACAGGGTAGGGGCCACTGCAGCTCTCTCAGCCCTTCCTCAAACACTGCAGCCAGGGGGATGTGTGTGAGGTCTGTCTGAAGGAGACAGACACTCGTTAAACAGCCGTGAGTGCTTTAAAGGGCAAGGACCAGGTACTGCATGAGGGGAGAGGGAGCTACTATAGTGCTACTTAGCACAGCTACTTATTTGGCTAACCCACAATGTGGGAGTCAGTGGCTGTATGAAAGGTCAGCCTTTACTAAGGTGCGTGTGTGTGTGTGTGTGTGTGTGTGTGTGTGTGTGTGTGTGTGTGTGTGTGTGTGTGTGTGTGTGTGTGTGTGCTAATAAGGGCACTCACCACTTCTCGGGGCAGAAATGCATCCTCTTGCCGCTGAATGAGCAGGCTGACCGTGCCACCCATAGGGGTTGAGCGCAACAGAGCAACAACTTCCTCCTGAGTCTTCCCATTCAGGTCCACCCCATTCACCTGTTCCATCCCACACACACGGAGAGAGGGAGAGAGGGGGAGAGAGAGGGAGGAGAGAGAGAGAGAGAGAGAGAGAGAGAGGAGAGAGAGAGAAGAAGAGATGTTGAGGAATGTTTCCTATTTTACATTCGAAAATACTGAGGTACTGTAGGTTTGAATAAAATAATTCTGAGACAAATTTCGATTTAGCCTACAATTAAACCTTAAAAATGTTACATCATCTATCCTACTTCTACAGAGGATGAAACAGCCCCAAGCGTTACATCCTGTACAATTTACTGACTTACTTTCTTATTTGTTTGCCACTTTAATCCAAAGCAATTTACATGTAAATGATCACAAGGGCCAGACTCCACTACAGAGTAACTCAGGGTTAAGTGCCTTGCTCAAGGGCACAGTAGTGGCAGCCAGGAATCGAACCCACAACTTTTTCTGGCTACCTCATGCTACAGTAGCCCAACCCCTTATCCACTACCCTACCACCACTCCGAATAAATGTCAACCATTTAAAAAGCTAAAAATGTCAACCATTGTTTAGAAATGTGGGCAGATTGAGGACTTCCTGGGAAGGGAAGGGAAGGGAAGGGCAACAGAAGCATTTTAATGTCCACTGAGGAGGCGGCGTTTTGTTTAAAGACACTCCTAGCAATTGTGTCTCTATTTAGCAGGTGCAGCATGTGACATCTGGCATGGAAGCACACAGGTGCTTCTGCAAACAGCTTAACATCAGCTGGTCATTGTTGACTGGGCACCCTTTGTAAAGCATGAGGGCTGCAGTAAGACATCCCATAGGGAAAACAAGTGATTACAAGGCACATCCATCTGCACCCCTACACACACAGCAGCTACAGTATGGGTCACTGGGTCTGCACCTCTGCCTGCCTCACCTCTTGTAAGCAGTCTCCGGCCTTCAGGCGGCCGTCCTGAATAGCGGCCCCCCGCGCCAGGATGTTCTTCACGTAGATGGGGGCAGAGCCACCAACGGGGACATCTCGGGACGTGATGCTGAATCCCAGGCCCTCAGGACCTGCGTTCAAACACATACAGTGAGGAGAAAATGTATTTGATACCATGCTAAAGTTGCCTAAAAAGAGGAATATAAAATCGTCATTTGACAATTGATCTTAATGTCTTAATTCAAAAATTGAGTAAAAATAAAACCGCTAAGTACGCCAATTTTCTTTGTGATGGAAGAATGTTTCGTAAATAAATAAATGTTCTTCCTAAATGCTAGGGGGAAGTAAGTATTTGACCCCCAATGTAACCCTATGGGAATTCAACACATAGGGTTAACATAGGGGCGGGCAGATTTTTATTTTTTAAGGCCAGCTATTTTATGGATTCAGGATATTATGCATCCTGATAAAGTTCCCTTGGCCGTTGGAATTAAGATAGCCCCACATCATTACATACCTTTCACCATAGCTAGAGATTGGCATGGTGCTTTTTCCAGTAGGCCTATTAGCCTGTTTGATGCTCATTGAGCTCAATGCAAATCAAACAGGCTAATAGGCCTACTGGAAAAAGCACCATGCCAATCTCTAGCTATGGTGAAGGGTATGTGATGATGTGGGGCTATTTTAATTTCAAAGGCCAAGGGAAATTTATCGGGATGCATAATATCCTAGATCCATGAAATAGCTGGCCTTTAAAAATAAAAATCTGCCTGCCCCTATGTTAACCCTATGTGTTAAATTCCCATAGGGTTACATAGGGGGTCAAATACTTCCTTCCCCTAGCATTTAAGGAAAACATTTATCTATTTACGATACATTCTTCAATCACAAAGAAAATTGGTGTCCTTGGCGGTTTGATTTGTACTAATTTTTTGAGTTAAGGCATTAAGATCAATTGTCAAATGATGATTTTATATTCCTGTTTTAGCAGGGTATCAAATACATGTGCTCCTCACTGTACATCAATTCACACATGCACACACACCAAGGTCAGTCAAATCGTTGCTTCTGAATTGTGCTTTCTGTTAATGATCATTCTTTGAAATTAAGTGTTGCTACCGTATTCTCTTTTCCATTCATCTGAAACATCTTACATCTTAGAGTGAGCAAAATAGAAATACTTCCAAACACCAAAATGTCTCTGAAAGGAACTGCTGCGATGTCAAAAATAGCCTCTATTAGCATGAGATGAGGAATAGGTTTGATATCTCACTAGTGCATGCTGCAGCCAGTCATAATGAGCACAAGGTGGGCCCACACCACACCACACCACACCCATGTGGCTCTGAGCCCTGATATTCAGACACTGAGTGTTTAGATGAACAGATAGATCACACAAATTGAAGTTTACTGCATCCCTGCAGACCTTAAATCCTAGAAAACACTGTTAAGGATTCAGGAATGGCAGTCTGTAAAGCAATTTGCTGTTAGTCCAGAAAATGACCTTTCCAGAGTGGCAAATGGATATGAATTGGCAGACAGAGAAAGAAGCCTGACGGAACAGAGTGATAGCGGGAACAACAGGACACGTCAGGCAGACTGACCTTATCGTCTGTCCAGCGCCACTGTGCTTTTTTTTCTCTGAAGAAAATTGAAGGAAAAAGGTGACGCTTCGGAAATGTTAGATAGAGGCAATAGACAAGAGATGGTGCTATGCGTCTTCATTTGGGGGGTCATTAATGATAATCAAGTCAGTTTCACTCACAACTATGACATTAGACGGAGTCTCCTTGCAATTTGGAGACATGTGAGACATTGGAGAGCATTTGTTAATGGTAACCAGATAGTAAGCCTCAGATACAAACCCTATTCTGGCACCCGGCTCATATATCTTGGCCTCAATTTGAACCATTACAAACATATACAAAAGCATTAGTTGTAGCAAATTTGACCACACGCATGGTAAGCAAGAGGAAGTAATGTCCTCATAAAAATCTTATAAATTACTATTATGCAAATTTTACAAATATAGATTTGATTTTAGATTAGATTCCACTTTAGTGTCATTGTGTCATTGAGAATGCTGTTAGTTAGCAATGGCATATTAAGCTAATGCAGAACATCAGAGAGAATTGCCCGTGGTGGTGCTGGAAATCAATAATTCCCCTCAATACAATTTACATCTCAGTAAGCTTCCAATGTCACCAACTAGTGCTACAGTAATATAGAGGAAAGTGAGTCAAAGTCATATTTTGTGAGGCTATATTTTGCTGAATGGCAAGGGCATAGATTTTACCAGTACAAGGCAATTTGAGAACAGATATTGCTGACAGTCCAGCACCAATGAACATCTGTCTGTGAGTAAATGATTGTTTTCAGACAAATGTAGGCCTGGAAACAGTCTATATGTGATGCTAGGTTCAAACAGTGGAGCTAATTAGCAGAATCAAGCTCCCTCACATTGCAAAGATCTCTTCACTAATGGAGCACAATCAGGTAATTAGGAGAAAGCATCTCTAGCAGCCTTGGGCTAATTAATCACTCATGTCTTATGTATTGGATTATCCTTATGTCCATCAACTGAATTACACACACTCTAAAGAGGCTCAGTGACCTCTCCTGATGGCTTAATCACAAAACAACTACTAAACAACCCACTGACAATCAGTTAAGTGTTCAACTTTTACACTTTTTAACCTTAAAATCTGGGAAACTGCTATTACACATAAACATAGCTTGACAGAGTAAGGTAGAAGTGAAACAAATTGATGAAAGTCCTCTCAAATTCACATGAAGCTGACCACTATTGTACCACTAAACTGAGCTATTGACAAAGAATGTGTCCTGGAAAAGAACTGGGGTAATCTGGCAGGCTTCACCGTTAAATCAGCCATCTCGCTGTGTACGCTTCAGTGCCACCATCAACATTATCATCTAACTCTTCAAAAAAAAAAAAAAATCAACTCAAAGCTCTTGAAAATGTTCCCCCTTTTTCCCATTATCCTGCAATCCTCCTGCACTTGTAGTCTTTTCTATAGGATTTGTCAGGACAGATTGGACAGAAATGTGCCAACTTTCCAGAAAGCCTCTATGGTCTTCAGCATGGTCCGCATCCCACCCTCTCCCTTTCTCTCTGACACGCTCTCCCACTTTGATGGTTGCAACTGTGACAGTGCTGGTATTCAGGCCTTTAACATCTGCTTGATCAGGCAGCACGTTGGCTCAGTGCACAGAGACGGCTGCGTGCACGCAAAACACTGCCTTATTACTTGCCCACAGTAAAAAAGCAGGCAGCCTGACATAATCAAGCAAAGTGCACTCTCAAAACTACAGTCTTACTGCACGCGAGTGTGCCCGTGCATTAGCAGGCAGCAAGCAGAACATGCGTAGAGCCCAGTCTCTCTTCCAGCTCTGCCAGCTGCCGCCGAGCAGCCGTGGGCTTCAGGCAGTAGGTGGGGAGGAGGGGTCAGCCTTCACAAGACAAATCGATTGCCTTTTGTGCAATGTCTTATCCCATAAGGAATTTGAAAGACACACATGCATTAATGTACAAATCAAGCCCAGACACAGAGGTACACAAGATCACACACACACACACACACACACACACACACACACACACTTCACACAGGTGTAAACAAAAGCACACAAAAGCAATAGACACGTGCAGACACACTCAGACACCAGTGCACACATGCAGACATACAGTACATGAACACCTTCAAAACAATGAGCCATGAAGCCACGAATATAGCACACAACACCTCACACTTTGCACCAGGGTTAGCAGTTCCTTTTTGCCTGCAGTTGTCTTTTCAATTAAACACAGCGTGTAGCACGGCCTGGTTCCCTTGGCCCTTTGAATATTTCACACAGCTGTGAGGCACTGACGTTTGTTGTGGGGAGTTAATTGTGTCTTTACAACTCCTGTCTCCTACTGAGCAAAGCTAATAGAAGTGAATCCAGAATTCGCTGACAGAGATGGCTGTATTTTCTGTGAGTGTGTTTGTGTGTGTGTGTGTGTGTGTGAGTGTGTGTGTGTTTTATTTACTTTTCCAAGTGTGATTATAACTCCTGGGAGGTTGGGGAGCAAGGTAAAGCGAGAAGAAGTGACAATGGAGCAGTGAGAAATAATGTTTGCAGGTAGTCACTTCATTTCATTTACTGCATGGACTATTCTGTCACCTTTTTGAGGGCAAGCATGTGAACCTTGTCGTGGGTGTGTGTGTGTGTGTGTGTGTGTGTGTGTGTGTGTGTGTGTGTGTGTGTCTGTATGTGTGTGTGTGTGATGTCTGTCTGTCTGCACATGTTAATGCTCCCCCAATACGCCATTCTCTGATGGACGTTTCCAGCTACCTCTCACTCCGTGAAATGCTGGGATGCTGCTGCGATGCAGAACAAATAGGATTTGGAGCCCTTCTACGTGAGATTGGGGAGGAGCGCTGGATGGACAGTCCTTGACAATGCAAGATAGACTCTTTGAAGTCCTAACTGTATTAGTTACACTGTGCTAGCCGCAGCACAGGGAGAGGGGAGGAGAGCAGAGGTGCCCAGATACCATCTTCTATTAACATTCGCTAGGATGGAGATGGGCTGTGAGAACAAGCTTTGGAGATCAGGGAAAATCCAACTCGCGGAAATCCATGAGACAAAAAGACAGTAAGCATACAGTAACAAAAAAACAAACAAACAAACAAACAAAAAAACATTCTCATCTTTCAAGTCTTTTTTTCATGTGTAAGCAGTTTACCTTTTCTGAGCTGCAAGTTGAGTCTGCGCCCAATCTTTTTGGAGTAGCTGGTGGAGGGAGTGGCACTGACAGGTCTGGGGATGTGGCTGGGGCTGGGGCTGGGGCCGAGGGTGGCCGTCTTGGTTGGAGTACTCAGCACAGGGCTGAGGGGTGCTGGAGGGTAGACATCTGCCCTCTCTGGGTGGCCTAGATGGGCCTGTGGGTTCACATTGGGGTGGGGGCCGCTCCTTGACATCCGTTGCGGGGTGTATTCAATGCCCGCTCCACCATTGCTTCCCACTACCACGTGGCTGCGGTCCCCAGGGTTGTGAGAGGCGTCCGGGCTCAAGTGGGCCGCGTCCAGCTCACTCTGGGACAGCTGCTCGTACTGGGCCTTCTTGGAGGCGGGCACCACGTGGAACAGGATGAGAGGAGTGCGCATGGCTTGTCGGAACATGTTCTGTGCTCTGCAAAAAAAGAAGAGGCCGGCGTGTGTGTGTGTGCGCGCGCAAAGTGGAGGAGTAATTCAGTAATTACATTAGGCCAAGAAGATAAAACACATTGTGCTACATGACATCTCTGCTTAAAGTTGCAGGCAGCGGTTGCTGCTTTTGTGAAAAGGCAGGAAAAAGAGGAGGTCAGGAGTATGGCATGCTTAATCGGTTGCTAATTACGGTCCAGCAGCTGGAAAGACGGCTAATTCACATATTACATTATCTACCATTTCCATAATCGCTAAGCCTTAGGGAGGAAGCACAAGTAAGCATTAGTACCAGAGAATGGTGATTCTAATCCACTGTGGGAGCTATTTAAGCAATTTGATAGGAACAGAATATCAATAATCAAATATGATCCCCTGTTTGCCTACGAGCTACTCAGGTCCCATGGCACCACGTCAATAAAATACCATATATTCTATGGGGAATGACTGAGGATCAACATCGTGGCATGAAATCTATGTCAAATGGTCCCTCCAAATTGCATTCAATGACATTATGAGATACAAAGGGCCTAATAAGAATCAGAATTACGAAACGTATACATCATTTGGATATTCTTATTTTTTGTTTCACAGCATTTGAATATTTGGTTGTGTGATTCACCTCACTGTGTGTTCACTGTGTGCTGTGTGTTCAGTAATTCGGTTAAATTGGGTTAAATGCAGAGAACTGAATTTCCCTCACGGGATCAAAAAAGTATATATTCTATTCTTTTTTTCTAATATTCTGCTTACAGTATGTTGAGATAATGCCTACACCCAGCTAATACTCAGTACAACTGCCAGTGTTACTAGGCATTCTTACTCCACCATGTCTTTCTGGCATCACAAAACAAGAGTGGCATGGTACGTTTCCAAGCAAATGTAGTTCCAACCTCATTGTTTGGGGAAGTGCACTTAAGGTTACCACAATCCTGTTCCTCAAACAGTCCAAGGACCTCAAGCAAGACAAAATAAATATACTTTTTAGTCTGCTAGTCACAGGCCTTATTTAAACTTCAGCTTAGCCACTTAGCATATAGATAGCCTGGCCCATGTAGTCCCATGCTGAAGTCTGGGAGAATGATTTCTACTGGGAGGTGAACGCGTGATATAAACAATCCTGCCCACGGAGCTCTCTCGTCTCCTCATTATCGCCTGCGTGATACCGGCGCACAACTCATCCAAATGAGTTATTGACAAGTGCTAAGCCACTTCCTCTGAAATAAACACTACTTGGCTTTGCTGTATCTTTACCTCGTTGTATGAGTACACAGGGCAAGGCCACTGGGAGTCCTGCTCATTCTTATGGTAATTTCTGCCACCCCACACAAGAAAATAAAACGCGAGATGAAGTAAACAGCCGACTACATGCTAACGAGCCGAGTTGTGCCACTTGGCTAATCACACAGCACCCGCTCCTGATTGAATAATAAATGACTCCATCAATGCATCATTACATTTAGCTAGATTAACCACTTCTAAATATTTATCCATGCAAAACAATCCAATAAGATTAGACTATCACTTTGAATTATCTCGGCATGATGCACAATCAAGACAGAACGTGGGGGTGAAGTCAAACAAGAGGGAGTCAGAGACGTCATCGTTCAGATTTCAAAAATATTTTTTACCATATTTCACTTCCCCATTCACAGGAAAGGGCTGATTTGAAACTCCCTCCAGAGTGTGTTTTGCATCCAAACACTCAGCTAAGAGCAAGCAGGAGAACACCTGACATGCATCTTGTGTTTGCTGATCACGGTCCCATGGGCCCATGAGATCTTTGCTAAATAAAATTAACATTTTCTTGACAACAATTGAGAACATCCTTTCATTTACAGCCTGTCCACCAACTGAATGAACTAAAGAGTTTTGGAAAATCAGCTGTATGGTGAAAAGAGTCCAGTGGCCACCTCAGCCAAAGGCCAGCACTAATCTAAAGCTGAGCCCTTTAGTCCAGTCTAATCCTGTGCCACATCTGCGTCAGACAGTCAACACCTGTCAGGGATGTGCTGAGGATGTTGACACAAAACCCTAATATGAAATTGGCTTACATCATATGGGTCCTAAGTGTGGTCAACAATGTGAAGGACCTAGCTGCATTTCCCTGTGTCTTGTTTCCACTCTAGCAAATAAAGAGCAGCAATATATCAATGAGGCAGGCTGATGCATCTCTCTCTCTCGCTCTCTCACTCTCTCTCTTTCTGTGTGTGTGTGTGTTTGGGGGAGAGTGCTTCAAACAGGGCCGTGTATAAAAGATAGATTGGTTCTTAGCACTTCCCTACAGTAACTTATTCAATATGGGTATGATAGAGAATGGGATATTGTTTTAATTCCATTAGGGCTGGCCTTGGATACATTTTGTGATGCAGAATTGATTTTTGAGAAGACAATGCATTTCAATAGGTCAAGGTGATACTAAACCAAGTCGATTACAAAGAATAAGAATACCACCTGAGACGGTATTAAAGCCATTAGCTTCAGCTTGTCTACACAGAATATAAAAAGTCGTTTATAGATTAACTGAATCAGGATCATAACAAAAAGGCTACACAGCACCGTGATAACACACAGTGAGGGCTAAGACAGGCGAGGGGAGAAGAAAAGAAGAAGAAAAACAGAATAAAGATTCAAGTCAGAAAGAGCAAAGGTGATGGTGGGAGGGTGGAAACTGACAAGAGTGGAGCCATCAAAACAGATTGGAGGCACAGAAACGCATCAAGTGGAAAGAAAGAGAGTAGAGAGAGAGATGGAGGATTTGGACGGGAGAGCAAGAGAGCGGCGGATGTCCTTTGCTGGCGGGGAGAAGACATGGCTCTTACTGTTCGAATCGGATGTTGCGCAGATCCCCGTGATTAATCCGCACGATGCAGTCGTTCTCGCGGAACAGGCCCTCCTGCTCCGCCTTCCCTCCGCTCTCCAGCCGCTTGACGAGCAGGCCCAGAGTCCTGGAACAGCCCACAACACAGTTACTCACACTCTCAACATGGGCCCCTCTGCCACACACATCACATGTGTGGGGGTTGACTGAGGGCAAGAAATGCACACTGACAGTGTAGACTCCTGCATTAGTCTTTGTGAAAACAAAGTGATCAAAGTGCATTAGTAAGATCAGAGCAAAAAAAAGGGATTGGTGAGGAGAGGGTTAGAAGGAGGGTTTAGGAACGGTGCAGAGCAGTGCTGAGATTTCCATATTCTCTGGCACAATTTACAATCCTGAGAGATGTGAAATAAGCTTGTGTCAATCCAGGACTCAAAGTTGAGAGAAGCTGTGAGACCTGGGATAGGGCAAACTTGCCAGAACTTTCTTCACTTTCCATTTCCATCTGTGCAATGCTGTTGTGTCAGCTCCTGCGCGGCACATGTGCTACGAAGGACACGGACCCCCTAATCTCGACTCAGGGAAATGATCATCTTAAGGCATCAGAAAAGCACCGGAGTGTTGACAGGCTTAAAGAGTGAGCAAGTTGGTGTGAGTTATAAATAACGGAGTGTGTATAAACATATGCGCGCGCACACACACACACACACACACACACACACACACACACAAACACACACACACACACACACACACACACGGCTGACAACTCAGTCAGATTTCTCTGAGCTTGTTGCCACAGGAGTCCGCTCCCTCCCTTGAACACTCCCTGTAACCTTTCTCTTTAGACGCAGCGCACTAGTAGCTCAGTGGAAGTCTCTCTGGGCTTTTGGGAGCTGTGCATCTGGATCTGCGGCACAGCCAAGTACATCTGACTCAACCAAACCAGTCAAATCTCAGTGCAGCTTTTCAAAGTAAATCAGGGCGCTCCCTCATCTCTCCTTATACCTGTCTCTCACTCGGCACAGGTGTCTCTGAGCGCCGTGTTTCTAAAGGTAGAGATGAGCAAGATAAAGGCGAGACAGAGAGAGAGAGAGAGAGAGTTAGAGAGGGAGAGTTAGAGAGGAAGAGAGAGAGAGTGTGTTAGAGAGAGAGAGATGGAAGGAGAGAGAGAGAGTGTGTGTGTGTTAGAGAGAGAGAGAGAGAGGGAGAGAGAGAGAGAGTGTGTGTGTTAGAGAGAGAGAGAGAAGGAGAGAGAGAGAGTGTGTGTGTTAGAGAGAGAGAGAGAGAGAGAGAGAGAGAGAGAGAGAGAGATGATAAGCCAATGAGTGGGAGCTGGAGGGAGGCTGCAGACAAATTCTGCTGCCATAACAACACTCCACTTGCACCAACTCAAACGCATTTTAAAGAATTTTAGAGACTGATCTAGAAACAGAAACTGTCTGACATGAGTCACCTTAGACTCCCAAGTTGCAACACTAATGGGCAAGAGCTCTCGTGTTGAAACAAGGACATCAATTTCAGATGAAGACATACAAAGCGGCAAGCCATCCACTCTCAATGTGCATTTGGATGGTGCACAGGTGGTCTGCCTGGTGTAGGCTGAAGCCAAATAAATCTTGTGTGTGTGTGTGTGTGTGTGTGACATCCCCAGGTATTCCCACTGTGGTTGTGTGAGTGTGTGTGTGTGTGTGTGTGACACACATCCCGTTCGGAGCTGAGACTATAAAGCTGCACCCACAGCGCTCCACTCCCCTGCCTCCCCTTGCTCCTGCAGCTGCCGCCGAAATGCTGTTGTGTGTCTGAGCTAAAAGTTTGCCCTCTTGATATGCATGCTGGTGGCTTGCTGAATGCGTAGCTTCACACAAGTCCCTCTGCCACAGTCTCCCAGAGTCTGGAGTAATCGGCCTGAAGACACTCCGCGAAGGGGAGCACCTGTTCCCATCAGCGCTTGTAATTGAATGATAATGCAATCAGGATCCCTTTATGCACTGCAATTAACAGCCACGGCTTGTTTACAGTTCGCAGCGGTCATGGGATGGGATCATATCATTTGGAGTAATGCATCTAGGAGTGTTTATTTATTTATTTGTTTATTTCATTATGTTGAGTGTTTGAGCACGTGTTTGCATATGCATATATCTGCAGGCCCTGTCCTTCCCCATATAAAATACAGATGTGCCAGATTTGGAGAGGAAAAGCCTTGAAATAGAAAACGATCAAAGCAAACAAGCCAAATCTGATACCAGGCTGGGCTGCATTAACTCAACAATGTCCGTTATGTTAGCAGTAATTCCTTGTGCATAGAATATCTAATGATAATGGTGATAGAATCTAATGCAGTAACTGATTTTACCAATATATTTGTAGACTATACAATTCTATACAACGCAAATCTAGAGGTTCTTCAAAAATGATAATGCTATGAACTTCAAATAAGATTAAAATTTGTATTCCACAACAAATGAACATGGTTACAGTAGTTTACTAGTGTGTTCAACCAGGTCTTGTCTTTTACACCATCTGATTTTGACCTTGTTCTCTCTCTCTCACTGTGTGTGTGTGTGTGTGTGTGTGTGTGTGTGTGTGCGCGCGCATGTCCTTCCACTAGCGAACTACCACTCTTATAAATGTGCTTTTACTCTAATTGGGTGTGGATTGAGTTGGCCTCCGTTCCAGCATGTCTTGTTGGCGTATAAAATAAGGGTGATGTATTCTGGGACGTCCTCCATGTCACCTTTGAGCACTGTGTCCTGAGGAAGCCACACATTTGTAAAGTGTGCATATAATGATGAGGGCGACAATCCACCGTCACAGTCTTCCAAAGGACATCATCCACATCTGACTGCACGACCTCTCCCACAGATTCTGACTATAGACCTTGACAATATGAGACAGTTTCATCTTTCTTTTTCAACTATGAGGCTTACAACGGAGCCACTTGTCCTTGTAAGTGTGTGTGTCTGTATGTGTGTGTGGGTGGTGGTGGTGTTGGTGGGTGTGTGTGTGTGTGTGGGGGGGGGGGTGGGCTGATATAACCATTGTTGGCGCTGTGCTTGCTATTCAGTGAAATGACTGAGGTAACCAGTGCAGGAATAAACCCGTCCATTTTTTTTCTTGCCTTATGTCGATAAGTCCTTGAGGCTGTGTAAAAATGCAGCTGACATAAAAAGTGACTCATGCAGTCGACAAGACAGAATTTCAACAGTTAGAACAAGCCAAACACAATGGAAAGGAGAAGAAAAAGAGCCAGTCACAATCCAAGCACAGAACATTGAGGTAAGCATATGTTTTCACTGACACACACAAGCACAGACGGGAAGCCAAGGCCACAGCAGAGCCCAAAGAGGAGGCAGAACATAGAACACATGAAGGCTAGGTTCTGTGGGCTCAGGTTCTAATTTACCTTCGGTCTCTGGCACTGAATGGCACTACGTGGATTCCCAACGGTCCTCCGGCATTAGACACCTCTACCAGCTCTAGAATATCACTGTGAGACAATGACGGATGAAGGGGTGTGAGAATGACACAAAAAGGGAGAATGCACAAACTGGCACACTTGTCAAGACCATAGCATTCACTGGCTAGGAACACAGCCCTAAAAACAGAGAGGAGGCAACTGCAATCAGAATCTGGCGTGCGTGACCATAGCCGTATCCACTGCCATTATAATTTAAGCTGCCATTAGAAAGCCTGGGTCGATGAGAGACCCAAATAGACACTTCAATTAAGTGATTAGGATCAGATTCAGGGTTGCAGTGGCCTAGTCCTGTTTTTCGCCTTCCTTCTTTTTCTCCGGTGGGGCTGAGAACCCCTGCCTGTTCATAACCCTTACAGTACAGTACAGCATGCAGGGGCCTGGGTCAGATGAGGAGGACACACATCTATAGAATCACTGCCAATCCTACAGTAGTGCTTCAGTGGTCAAGTGATTCTGCTATGTGCTAACATGAGGAATGAGTGGAGCATTAGCAGAAGACAAATGAAGGGCACGGGGGAGTCAGGCAGCAGAGGAGGTACTGTACTGCTGGCTCAGATGCACCTCCTCTGGTCTCTGCATTTGAGTGCCACTGAGACACATACTGGAATCACACTCGCACTCAATGGCTTGAGATATGAACATGAGTGTAGGTAGATAAATAATTTAGTGTACACACAGAATTGTGAATGGAAAATGAGCTAGATGAATGCAGATTATTTATCATTCATCATTTAATATAAGCCATCAAAGCATAGCACATGGGTGCCTCGTCATCATTAGTGTGTTCTGTGAAGAGCCATGAACATGTCGGCAAAATAGAACTATGAAGGCGAATGGGAGCAAGACAAGGTGTGACATTAATGACAGACATTTCAGCTTACGCCACTTACGCAGCACTCTGGCTGCCCAATGCTTTGTCTGACAGGTTTACTAGGCGAGGTTTAAGGTGTGTGTGTGTGTGTGTGTGTGTGTGTGTGTGTGTGTGTTAGTTACTCACTCTAACGAGACAGGATGTTGTTCCACACAGGAGTCTGCTCGTCCAACTGGCTCAATTCTGCCATTGCGCTCCTCCCCTCTTCTCTCTTCCTCTTCCTCTTCCTGGAGCACACACACAGGGGAGGACAACAGGTAAGACACACACACACACACACACACACACACACACACACACACACACACACACACACACACACACACACACACACACCTCTTGCTTGACATGTGGATGAGACCTGGGTCTGGGTCTGCATGTAATCTTTTCCTCGTCCTTCATCTGTCAGATAAGTGCAAGTTGGGGTAATTTTGGGAAATTTAGCTTCATTTTCAGCCGCAACTGTGGCTGTTTGCAATATTGGCAGGTCACAGTTAAATAGGGAGGCTAATTGAGGGCATTTGGATTGCATTGCAAATAGTATTTATCATTCATTTAGCCACTCTCTTGAGTATGTGTATGTGTCTGTATGCACAGAACGTATGTGTATGTGTAGTCTCTTGTGCCTCTAAACACGACCCTCCAACAAAAAACAGCCTTCAAGGGCAGGAGGTTGTCTAGAAGTCTGAAACAGTTTGTTAGTCAGTGGGATTAATATGCAGCCTTTTATCACCTTTTACCCTTCCCATCTCCACTCAAATGTCAAGCACAGCCAAATAAGCTCCCTGCACCTTCACACCTATTTTCTTTCCAAAGCAGAAAGCACTGTGTGTGTGCATACATGTGAGGGGCAAGCAAGGCTATGGCTATTTTCCCATTTTGATAAGACGTCAGACTTAGTTATGGAAATTTCATCATATACGTAGCTGCTCTTTCAATGAGTTATACATGACAGTGTAGTGTAGTGTGTGTGTGTGTGTGTGTGTGTGTGTGTGTGTGTGTGTGTGTGTGTGTGTGTGTGTGTGTGTGTGAGGGAGTGAGAGTGTGAGAGAGAGAGAGAGAGAGAGAGAGAGAGAGAGAGAGAGAGAGAGAGAGAGAGAAGACAGACTCTCTGGTCCATCTGTTAGACACACACATCATGCACCAGTGAGCCTCTCATATTTATTTACTCATGTAGAAAGTCACCCGAACATGCTGTGGGCTTAGAGGACACATTTTGCTGCATCAACACATGGATGTAGGTAAACAATGACAGGTAGGAAAGCTGAAAGGAGATATTGTGGCATCAAACGAAGGCGAATGCCAAAGGGAAGCAAATACTCAATGAAAGGCAAGACTTTTAAAAAAGGGTGGATTTGTACTGTTTTGGCACTATTTACAGAATCCAGAATGTGATGAAAGAAGGAAAAGGCTACCTTTGACAACACTAGCTGGAAAAACAGCTCAGGATGATTCACATTCATCATTACTGACACTGGCATGTAATTAACTCCAAAGAGCGTTGCTAACAGTGATGGCAGTCCAGTCGCCTGCTTGTTTTGTACTGAGTGACAACACCGTCTGACATGAATGCCACGGCTTCCCTGAGTATCTCTTCATAGCACGGAGCACAGCTGTCCTCACTAGCGGATGGAGAAGGACCTGATTTCTGGGAGATTAGACACGATGAGAGAGACTGAGAAGAGGGGAGAGAGGGAAGACAGGATAAGAGAAGGATGCAGCCGCTCAACAGGAGCTACAATGGAGAGAGGAAGTGAACAGAGAGAGAGAGAGAGAAGGAATTCACCATTCAGACATCAGTGTCAGTATGTTGCCATCTCTTCCTGTCTGTCATACACATCTGTGCCCCTCCCCCCTCTCCCTCTGTGGGCCCCTCCAGTCCCGCTCCTCACACTGGACCACAGACACGTGCTGTTCCTGCTGACCCCGTCTGATCGGTGATCAGCTCTGGGTGTCACAGATGGCGGAGCGAAGCCCCCGTGAGCTGCCATGATGGACAGCAGCGCTGGCTGGCTGTCCCCTGAGGGTGGGGCACACCCTTCCTCACCGCACCTGTCAGATGATGAGCCCAGTGTCCTTCAGCTGGACCCACTATGGCAGAACTGGCCACCGGAGTCCAGCGGAGACGGCTGGGTCAAGGCCAGACACCTCCCAGGCCCTGCCAGGAATGGGGAGGTTATGAGTCTGGCCCTTGAGGTGGCCGGATGCATTAGTTTATTGAGGTGGGCATTAGGACTTGGCAGCCGTCTGGACGGAGGGCTTATAAAAGAGAGTAGTGAAGGCAGCGCTTTCCCTGGGCCGAGCAGGAGAGGGATTATTGGGCCGGACACAGAGAGAGGGAGAGCGCTCCGCTTTAACGGCCGCTGGGCCACTGCCAGCCAGCGCTCACTGGAAAGGAGCTCGCTTTCCCTGGTGCCACAGCCATGCTTCAGGGGACTTTATGCAAGTGCAATGAGATGGACCTCAGCTGTGTGACACACACACACACACATACACACACACACTGTCTGCCCACTCCCAGCTCAGCTCAGGGAGGACTGTCCAAGGGATTCAGCCACTCAAAAGGTCAGAGGGTACTCATTCAAGCATATACATACAGAATGGAGGACATTGTATGTCTGTCACACCATCAACTACCCCCCAATGAATACAAAAATAACCCAATGAAAAACAGCTGAAAGGACAGAGGATGTGATACAGATATGAGGCAGCTTTGTATGTATTCATTTCTCTTACATCTAGTGCCCAAGTATAGGCAGAATGCCACAGGCCTGTCCTCAGACCAGCAGCATTAAGAGGGTACACTACTAGCTCAATACGTGTTGATATACTACACTCATTCAGCGTCCCTTCGAAAAGCAGACCTCCAAAAACCAACAGACGACAACCTCACCACGTCAAATCTCATTTGTCCATAAAAGGATCCATCTCAGACGTACAGGTCTCTGCCTGGCTGTGCCTAATCTAATTATTGCCAAGTAGACATCTGTTGCCAGATGGGACCACAAATATATGAAGTGGCAACATGTCAAGGCCACTGAGACTAAGATAGTCATGCCACACATATAATACCGCCACGTATACCTGCATGTACACGTGCACACACACACATATACGTACTCACTCACACACACACACACACACTAAGTTATTTTAAGAAGACATACAAAAAAATTAGTGCGTTGAACTTTAAAAAAATCCAATCGACAAAAATAGGCTCATTGTAAGTTGACTGCATACAATTGGGCCTGACATCAAAGCGCCAGGCCAAAAATCTGCCAAAGTAGAAGGACTGTTTCCAAAGAGGAAGTGGCTGATGTGATGAGGCCAGGTCTGGCGTGGTCACTCCCAGCCCAATGAGAAGCCAGTGGAGGCCTGAGGAGGATACTGGGGCTCCACAAAGAGCAATAATAGAGCCCCTGTCCCTTGCAGCAAACCGCCATTACCCCAATTAAGTCCTGTAAGTGACTGGCTGATTCAATTGGAGTTGACTGGTGGCGTCTCTCCCTAAAAACCCCTTCCCTCCCGGCCAGGTCATTTGAATCCACCATTAAAACTACCCTCTTAGAGCAGTTCATGTATCACAGCTCAGTCAGCGTTTCATTTTGGTCCTTGCCTTTCCCCCCTAGACAGTTATTTGCATTTATGTTGGCGAACGGATGTTTGGAGACAGGGGGCAGTGCACTCAGTCAAAGTCATTAGCAAAGGCCAAGATTGCCCAGCTAATGCAATTTAAGCTCTCAAGCACAATCCAGCTTGATTGCTTATGGAAAACAATGAGGGGTGCTATAGAGCACAATCTGTTGTGCCCAATTCACATTTCATACAGTAATGCAATATGAATTTATTTCTATTAGAAATATTAACACATCATTTGTGGACCAGTGCCATTGAGCCATGTGTCATTGTGGGGCTCATTATGACATAGACGTCTTTATGGTCACCATGCCTCCCCTCTGCTCCAGGCTCACAATAACAGACAACTATAATTGTGCCTCAACAAGTAAAGCATTTGTCTATTCGTCCCCTGCCCTAATGTGCTGTGCACATGTCCTGACTGTGAAAACAGGTAACACAAAATGCTTGCCCTGTATACACTCATACACTCCAAAATCAAAACTGTATTATTGAGCAGTTGAATCTTTGCCAGTGTACAGTTCTTCCTCACTAGACCAAACCACCCTGGAGTTATGACCAACCTGACAACCTCAAGAGTTTATCCCATCATGACAACATTTTCCTTCCCTCATAGCCATCCGTTCATATTTTTAGTTTGTTATAAATTAAATTCAGGTTGGTTTCTAAACCTTATATCTCAAATATAGACCTTATAGTATGCAGTTTCAGCTTGTGTGTTTGTCCCAGTCCCACCAGTCATCTCACAGAATAGCAAGTGCACACTTTATCTATCTAGCAACGAAAAGGCTGGACTGCTTGGAAACATTAATCCCCAACTTGTCAGATTTGTGAATAGAGAAAAATATTTTCTAAAATATGAATATATTTGTGTGGATAAAACTGAGACTAATCTGAACATCAACCTACTGATGCATGCTACTAGTTCTCTCACTTAGTATGATGTTGCACTATCTTGTAAAGTTGTACAAGAAGGGCTGCCCTCACACAAAAGTAGAAACAGCAATAGCATTTCCTGTGTGAACGTATTTGAAATAAGCATTGATATGATTTCATTCCTTTATTCAGCAGACAAAACTGAGCTTTAAACTATGATATTCTTCAGTAATATTATAAGGGGACAGCTGATGTAGATGGATAAAAGTTTCAGCACAATGCATATTACTTGAATAAAATTAAATCCAAACAGGTTCTTTGTGCCATTAGGTAAATTAAATCAGATATGTGCACGGGTTACATCTGTAGAAATGGAGTAGAGCAAAGTGGAAAAATGCTGGCTGGCATCTCAGGGCCTAGTTAGTCCTTTATCCCTCTTGGTCAATGAATTGCATCTGTGCAGAATACATCATCTGTCAGCTACGATTTCATATCAGGCAAGGCATATCTGTCAATGACAAAGCACGGTTTGGTAGGGCTGCTGTATCGTTAAATTGCACTTTAATTAAATTAGGCCAGCTAATTATGAGGGTTTAAATCAATCATAGAGTCAATAACAAAATGTGGAGCATGCCTGGTCTAAAAAGGCTCGGTGCTCATCAATAACCACAGACAGGGCTTAGAATGTTCTTTCATGGAAACCCAAGGGTTTAAAAGGGTATAAATTATTGACAATTAGTTTCCCACAATCATGCCTTTGTCTAAGTCCCCTACTACATGGTGCTATACAAGTGGTGTGGGGTGGGGTCATGGCAAACAGGATACATACTGTTTGCAAAAGTATTCTATTTTCTACTGATGGAAAGACATAGAGAGAAATAGTACAGAAAATCAAACAAATTGTCCTCTGAGAAAAAGAATACTCAGATTGCAAAACAAGGTGACTTTGCACATTCCATTTTTTCAGGAGTTAATGTTGCTGATCTTTCCTTTCCTAAACCCTGCTCATTTTCTAACTTTTAAGTCCGAGTACCTCTCCCTGAGTCTGGGGCTTTTGTGGAGTCTAATGTAGGTCTTGAACAAAGCCATGATGGGGCTGCATGCTGGTTCTCACAGATAAATCTTCATTTCTAGGTAATGGACGGGGAGGACCATCGTCTTCACGCCATATGGCACTATTAATCTATCTTTGTGTCAGGATGAAGGTCATTGATTACATTCATGATTACTAAAAGAAACAAAACCATTTGTTTCTGCTGAAAATAATGACATAAGATGCAAAACCAAACAGGGATGCAGATGATGAAATATTGATGCAAACATTTGTTTTTTCTTGGTTAATCAATGACAGCAGATGGTAAGACGTTTTTAGACATCCTTTCAACCTAAAAGGAACCATAATGAAACAGATTACAAATATTTCTGTTTCACATAAGGGACATAAAAGCCAACTAAGGCTGACCTGTTTGGCCTTGAAGTGAATTTTACACAACACCACAATATCCCCAAACATTCCCAAATTGCAATTATCCTCAAAGTGTTCTATATTCTCAAAGCACCTCTTTAAAGGCTCATAAAAGCGATGTTTAATCTCAGTGTAACACATGCTGAATCATATTAGCAATGCTCTCAGATTACATAAATTTGAAATACATGTATTGACAACCATAAATTTCCCTTAAATACACACACATACATTTGCAACGTCTTTGTTTCTATGTAGCAGTCAACCATCCACCCTAAAAGCATGGAAACATTAATCAGCTGGATAATTCACACACAATGAAGAGCATGTCCTTTATGAAGAAAATAAGAAAAATTGTACAGCCAAAAATAATAACAAAAAAAATGGAAAATTGCCATAAAGTGCAAAGGTAGAAAATAAAGGTGTGGGAATTGGCTGTGGAGAGTCACCTCCTCAGTCAGTAATTAACACACTACAGAAGCGACAAAAAGCTCCATCTCATCATTGTGGCTAAATGAGGTGTTTCAGGAGGTAGACACTTCACATTCAGCCATGAATTATTGAACAGGACCATGAAGCTGCAGCTCTCTGACGGCTCATTACAGAACATGCACTGGCCTTTCTCAGATTAGCCATTGTTTGCTGTGCCGACTTCTATGGCTTTATTTCCCAGAAGCACCTTTCAACCGTGTTCATTTGTTTCAAATACAAGACGGAGAAAAAGTATTTAGAGGCTTGTGTCTCCGGTCTTGGACCCCGTGAGTGTGGGGAGAATTGTAATGAAAAGAGCATCTGGGGCTACTTGATCATACCATGCACCCACAACAAAAATGACTTCCAACATATAATTAATTCAAATGTGAGAAAGGAGAACAGCTCTTCTGTTCTTTTGGGTAACATTATCTGGATGCATGTACCTTGCAATAGCCTAACCGGGTACCAAGCAGTTGCATGTATTAAGAATTAAGATGATTCACATGTGATTAATGAACACATATGGATGTGGTACTGACTGGATAATATCCAAACTCTCTTTCCATTTAGCAAATCCCTAGAGACCAATATCTATGCAATGTAGGAGAACTAAGTCAGAAGTACATTACATTTATTGTGCAGCGTTTCAATTTAAGTTTGAGGCACTTGGCATACAGTATGCTTTTGTTCAAAGCATAAACAGAGCTTTTGCTCCATTGGGCCAAACAATGCATGCATCTTTGATCAATGTAGAGATGCAAGGCATACACTCACTTCTTTCTTTGAGACAAAAAGGGTCCAGAAGAAGAAAATCAAACTTGTTAACAAACTCTGCAAACTTCTTTATTTTACATTAAACATCCTATCGTAAGGCCACCACGATGCCTTATCACCATCATTCCACACCCACATCCGAGGGGTGTTTATCTGTGAGACTGGGAACTATTTCAATTACAAATCCCAGACTTCACCGAGCACTGCACTCGGCACCACAAAACACAACCACTCCAGAGGAAACTGAATAGTAAAAGCCGCTGTAGGTCAAAGACAAAGAAAGGAAAAGGCTGCTCCATTTTATAATTCTGCTCAGAGAGTACTCTGCCTTTTGATGGACTTGTAGAATAAACACGTCTCATTGTGCCTCTTCCTGCTCCACACAAAGGTCAGTGATACACTGTCGGATTATGCACGTCACTTATTTTTGGAACCATCAGACATGGACATCAGTCAGGTTCACCAAGGCAGTCAACCAAGACCTCCAACGGTTGCCTTTGCCATCCATCGATGCAAAGGTGCTGCCAAAGGACTGCTCATGAAATTCAAACTAGGTCAAAGAAGAGGAGCTCACAACCCCCTGAAGTCAGAAGGTGCCCATTGTGTGTACAGAAATGGCAACAGAACCCATGTTTCTTACCAGAGAAGAACACATTTATTCAGGCCTTCACGAGAAATAAGTAACACAAATACCAAACCCCAATTGAAGAGCAGGGCTAACATTTGTCTATAGGATAAACATTTAAAGGAGTCATAGAACGCATTTTTTGACCATTACAAATTGATCTTTGAGCCTAAATAATGTCATATGTAAATTTGTGGGGCTGAAAACGCCCCAGGAGCACTGCTAGATCACCTAATACAAGGTCATAAATAAGCCTTGCAATGAAACAGTTTGTTTTTCCCGCCCACTCAGCAAGTTCATGAATATTCAAATGAGATGCGCGCTGATTGGTCTATTGGCCGATATGTCCTGAAAGTTGATTGGCTCAATCCACCGGTCTGAAGCTAGAGCAAAGTGAAACTACGTTTACTGCTGGTAAATAAAGCCAAAGTCTTTGATAAAGCTATCAACAATGGATTTAAATAAGGAATACAGCCGTACATGTATAAGCCGAGTCAGAAGAAGGTTCTGACGAAGATGAAGTGCAGCAGATTCCCCAACAGAATGAATGTGTTAGATTGGTAAGTTTTATCAGTATATTTCTTAGTATAGTAACTCTCCAAAGTTAGCTGTAATAACGCTAGCATTACAACGTCTCTGCCATAGACCACATATCTAGATACTAGCATCGTAAGAGCAGTTTAACAAGAATTATTAATCGAAGGTATGCAAATGAGAGGGGGTGTATCTAAAGGGGGATGGGCGCCTATTACGTGTTATCTGAGCTCTGTTCAGATTGGAGCATTTCAACACGGCTGTTTCTATTTCCCAATTTGCATACGAAAGCAGGCGGGGGACGCGGTAAAGTCTTTGGTGTTGTCCTTTGGACACTGCTCGCAGCCTAAATTCAACAGGAACAAGGTGAATGTGGTTTTGAATTCTAGGACTCCTTTAAGACTTCACTGTGAAAAGGTCCCTCTCTAACATTAGGAAACCCTGTTTAGAGTAGTAGCTACTCTATGAAGCTCTGTGTAAACCTCTGAAGATAAGAGGAGAGTGTGTGGCGTGTCAGAGTTTCTCTGCAACTAAAACAGAAGTAAAGACTTTAACCTCTACTGCTTTACCTCCTTATCTTAGACCATGTCCCACAACGCAAATAACCACTAATGATGAAACAATAACAGTAAGAGTGTGTGTGTGTGTGTGTGTGTGTGTGTGTGTGTGTGTGTTGAAGGAGAGAAAGAGAAAATAGGGTGTTGTATAAAAGAGGAAGCAGTAGGCTACACAGTGGGTGGGGAAAGGTGCAAAAAAAATCAAATAAATAGAAATGAATAATTCAGAGGTCTGGGAAATCAGATGGTGTCAATCAGAGAAAGGCCATCTTCCGCCTGGTTGGGTGCCTGTAAGCGCTTTAGACTAATAGGTGCAGAAGAATACAAAGTTATTAGCTTTCATATATTTGTGTTCCATGTTCTAGTCCATTTGAGCCCAGCACTCCGTGCCCTCTTATCCCATTGTGATTGCTTAATTGCATCCAGGTGTGGATCACTTAGGGAGAGAAAGCTCTTGCCGAGCGAGCGAACAGAGCCGGAACTCAAAGGCAGAGAAAAGCGGCAAGCCTAAATAAAGCAGCACATTCAACAAGTAAGTTTCTTTCAGGAAGACCGAATAAAAGGAACAGTGATAAATGGCAACTGCTCTAAAGCACGGCCAGTCTTTCAACGGCGAGGCTTTGTGGAGTTTCACATAGATCTTCTTAAATCATCGTTAAAACTTATCGTTTGGGAAAAACAATACAGCAAATATGTGAATGCATTGGAAAGGATGCTGGCTTAATGTCCTTTTTGGCCTCATGATCCCCCCCCCCCCATTTGCGTGCACTGGGGCTGGAGGTGTGTTCAGCACACTTGAAGTTCTCAGAAATACTGGCCCTCTTATTCCCACAAGTCATTACAGTCTAAGGCTGAGGTGCCCGTGCTCCTTATGATTTGTGGGTAATGAGCTGCTACCTCTGCCCGTGTTCAATTATTCTCATCGAGAGAATGATTTCTCACTCCACAGAGCGAATAAGCAAATGAAGGAAAAAACACACTCCCTAATTCTAATCAGGCTTTAACTCGTTCCTAATCTATGGAGAGGGGGGGGGGGAGAGAAATACACATGCATGTGAAATGTAACTAGTCCAGTAATGGGAATAGTCCACAAGTGACTTCACCAGATGAGGAGACTGATGACTCCACAGACGACCCACTGAGACACATGACGATGAAGAGAGACGATGAAAAGTGGCTTGTGTCTGTTTCGGAGGTTCCTCAGTGGCTGAGCATTTCAGTGTGAGAAAGGACACCAGGAAACTTAAAGCTGGATGATCCTCAAAGCAGCACAGAGGACGATTAGCCGTGGATGATGCACTTGGTGGGCTGCCTTCTGAGAGACCCCATGGAGGAGGAGAGGCTGCCAGAAACACAGCCTGGAAACAACAAGCTGATGGGGAACAGGTAAAGAACAAAAAGGGGGGGGGGGGGATTTGTTGATTTGAGATGCATCTAAAAGCATCTCTATAACATCCAATAATGATTTAACTGTTTAACTATTCACAGTTAACAAAAGAGGAGAAGAGAGCATTTAGAAAAGACCCCACTGACTACTGATGACATGACGGTAAACAAATGGTGACCAAATCATTAGCCGCCTAAAACTAGAGAAAGTTCTCTTTGTCTGTCCATCTTCTACATACATCTCTCTCACAAAAAAAACAACAGACACACTCACACAAACACTTTTTCCCCAGTCTTGTTAAGAGCTGCCAAAATTAAGCCATGCTTGACTGTGAAATTAATGTCTGCAAGAAACAAGCAACATGGTCGTTCATTCTCCTGTGCAAATGAGATAAGGAGGTGGCTCACGACTGGCTGTGCTGTTGTCTTGGCTTGGAAAAAGGAAAACCAGAGAGCTGCAAGATTCATTTCTGCTTCCGGGAATGGCTGAGAGGCCAAAGCAGCAAAAATGTGTGCAGAAAAGATCTAAGAACACTTTCTCTTCTGCTGTGCCTCCATTGTCTAAGAGTCCTTTGATTGTTTTGCCAGTATGACAAACCAAATGGAAGTCCTTCTATTAAACCAAATCCGCCTTCTAGATTTGCTAAACAAACAGAGGGACACACAAACATAGAAAAAGTCTCTCTGTCTGTGTGTGTGTGTGTGTGTGTGTGTGTGTGTGTGTGTGTGTGTGTGTGTATGTGTACATGCTCCTCTACGCTTCTAACCTAAGGTCACTTCCACCACAGCGTGAAAGAGAAAAACAAGAAGAGAGAGCGAGAGTGCATGAGTGAGGGGGTGGCACACACCAATGATGACCATAAGCGTAATGCAGCACACAGTAGACATGACAAAGACAGACACAGTGTGTTGGAGAGATTATCTAACATCATCCACATATTCCATTAGAAGAATAAGAACAGAGAGGGAATATAGGACTTCAGACAGGAGATGGTGAAGAGCCAGAGGTGGTAGAGAACTGCATGTGTCTGCACATAGAGACAGAGAGGTGAGGAACTAGACCCGGAATCCATTTGTAACGGGTCAACAAAGATCAACAAGCACCAATCAGAAAATATCCCTGAAGTTCCATACTGTTACATGATCTAGAGTCAGTTTTGCAGAGGTTATGAGAGACAAAATGTTGACTTTCCAGAATACGGACATCCAGAAAATCTACTAAACATATGTTTTAAATAGCCCTATAAATGCGGACGGAATGATGTAAGTTTAAAAACAGGCATGATATCGCTGTTTGTGTCAGTTCAGTGCTGTGCGATCACAGCCCCTCCCCTCAGTCCTGGTAATAGATTGGTAACTAGAGCAGTAGTAGCTCCAGTATGATGAAGTGTCCTGCAGGTTGGTATGAGAGTGGGTACAGAGTCTTACTGACCATTTTAGATGGGCGGCTGGGATATGTTGTAGTTGCCCGGATTTGCCCACTAGGAGTAGACTGTAGACTTTTTTACCGTTTTGAGCCAGTGGTAACAATATAAATAACTTGAAATCATGCTGACTAAATGAACATTGTTGCAATGCAACTGCAACGGCAATAATTCCTGCTTACTTGCAGGGTGACTTCATAGAATGAAAGTCCTCTCCTGCTTGTGTAAAGTTGAAATAAAAAGCAAACCTTTACAGGCTAATTTTGTATTTAAGTTGTCTTGGTAACATAGTCTCTATGCTGTACAATTTTAGTCTATTAAATACGCTACTAATTAATCCATGAATTCGGCATATTTTCATACACACAAACACACAGGTCCTCTCCATTAGGTATTGCTAAGGTGTAGCGTTGTAAACCTTTGGCATCAAGTCCAATTGGTCCCTTCCCTCCCGTGGTGTCCCTCTCTAGCGCTGGGCCCATGGAGCAGAGCGAGGAGCGTCAGCAGCCCACTCCAGCGCTGCTTAATGGACTAGAACTGTTCCAGCTCACCGCGTGCTCCTCACAGCACAGCCCCGCTGCTCCTTGAACGAGAGCCCACTCGTGTGACAGGTGCGAGGGGTTAGGGGGAGGAGGTGGAAACAGGGCTGAATGGACGCTATGGTGAAGAGCAAGCGCTGACCACACACACACACAAAAAGCACACAGACACACAGATACACACAACAGACGCGCGCACAGCATATACATAGAGATGGAGAGAGAGAGAGAAATTTAGACAGAAATGGAAAATTGCAAAGCACAACAGTCTCACTCACTGCACAGATCATGTTTTGTATGCCTTGTTTGTATGTCCTGTTAAACCTTCAAGATTAGAACCTCCTATAAAAGCTTTCCAACATGCTAACCAATATCTTTTGGCAATGAAATGAACCATGGCGCACAGTGGATTTGCACCTAATGGATGTGTCTGTCGCATGACAATATAACATAAAAAAAGCAGTTTTTGTCTTCTGTTTTTTTTTGTTGGTATTTTACATACACCACCACAATCCTCTGAATGAATGACCATATGATGGACAGACCACCGTTTGAGCGATTAAGGGGATGTGTGTGAACACACTTCAGGCCCTGTTGAAGGGATATTCCACCATTTGGGGAATTACACTCATATTTGCCTGAATGAGAGTATAGTTCCATGTCAAATAAGCCTAGAAAATCACAGTTTCTAACTCAAGAGGAGACACGTTTTAAATAGAAAAATTACTGGAAATCTTAGTCACTTTTAAACATGATGCTAGCAGGTGAGATGCTAATGGTCTAATCCGATTCAATGATCTATGCTAGGCTGGAGCCAAAAGTAGTATCGCCAGACTCAGAGAACGGCTGGATGAACTGGAGAAAGATAAAAATCAATTGTTTAACTGAAGGGGAGGTAAATGAGTGGAATATCCCTTTAACTGCAGCTATTCTCAAGTGAGACTGGGTCAGTGGCGGACAGGAGACTGGCAGGACAGGAAAGGGAACTGGTGGGCCAACTCACTGGAACAATCACCTCTTTTTAAACGTGGACCTTTAGATGGCTGTGTCCTTTAGGAGAAGCAGGACTGAGTTTAACACCACTTGGGAAAGGGGGGCTCCTGAACAGGCTAGACAGAAATTTTCACACTTAAAGAAATGTGCTTTCATTCTTTGTTTTTAATTACTTTTGCTTATGAGCAATCGAGAGAGAGAGAGAGAGAGAGAGAGAGAGAGAAAGCAAGAGGAGACAAAAGAAAAGGAGATAACGGGAGAGGGAGCGGTAGAGAGCATGGCCTGGCCCCTAGTGTACTGCCATTTACACTGTGAATAATCATGGCAAGGACACAACTGACTGACACACACACACAGACTTGTGGACAAAGATGCACACAAAACACACAACCGTGCATGTACACACACACACACACACACACACACACACACACACACACACACACACACACACACACACACACACCAGAATGGGGCACCAGAATAACCTTTCAACTGAATCCGGGCTCAACAGTGTACACACAGCAGCACCTACTGGCCAGGTCTATTTCGATGGTCATTGAGGCACAAGAGAAAGAAAATGAGTGAGGAATTGTTTGTGTGTGTTCGTATCAGTGCGTGTGTATACTGTATGTGTGTGTGTGTGTGTGTGTGTATGTGTATACATATTTGTGTGCTTGTGTCTGTCTGTATGTCTGTCTGTGTGTGTGTGTGTGTGTGTGTGTGTGTGTGTGTGTGTGTGTGTGTGAGTGAGAGAGAGAAAAAGAGAGAGAGAGAGAGAGAGAGAGATAGACAGCAAGGAATAAAGGCAAAGAGAAAAGAAAAAGGAGAGCAATAAAGGAAACTGGAGATATCTTTAACATGACATTCATCAGAATCACATTCATACACCAAAGATGCACAGAGCCTCACGAGTATACTGTATATACAGTATATACAGTATATATATACATATATATATATATAATGAGGCACAAAGAGGGCAAACACCCAGGAGAGAGGCAGGAAAGACAAGTGCAGGCAAAAGTGCAAGCACTGTTCTTCATTTACAAATTAAGAAACAGTCCATACTTTCTATACATCTACATGATGTTTCCTTTCCTCCCTCACTCACTCTCTTGTGCACTATTACAGGTGAGGTCTCTTCAGACAGGAGAGATGGATATCAGAACAGTGGACCAGTTTGAGGGGGGGGGGGAGGTATATACAGTGAGGAGAAAATGATACCATGCTAAAGTTGCCTAAAAAGAGGAATATAAAATCGTTTGACAATTGATCTTAATGTCTTAATTTAACAAATGAAATCGCTAAGTACACCAATTTTCTTTGTGATTGAAGAATGTATCGTAAATAAATAAATGTTCTTCCTAAATGCTAGGGGGAAGGAAGTATTTGACCCCCAATGTAACCCTATGGGAATTTAACACATAGGGTTAACATAGGGGCAGGCAGATTTTTATTTTTTAAGGCCAGCTATTTAATGGATCCAAGATATTATGCATCCTGATAAAGTTCCCTTGGCCATTGGAATTAAAATAGCCCCACATCATCACATACCCTTCACCATAGCTAGAGATTGGCATGGTGCTTTTTCCAGTAGGCCTATTAGCCTGTTTGATGCTCATTGAGCTCAATACAAATCAATTGTCAAATGATGATTTGATATTCCTGTTTTAGCATGGTATCAAATACATGTGCTCCCCACTGTATCTATTTTGTATGAAAAAGAGGGAGGAACATCAAATGCATAAAACAAAGTGCAGCAAAGAAAATAAAGGTCACCTACAGTATCCAGGTCCACTGAAACAGTGATTGCAATTTTTAGCTACTACAGCCCTTTCCATCTCACTAGGCAAAATATGCCAGGGGCATGCCAAAGGCATGCGCGCGCACACACACACACACACACACACACACACACACACACACACACACACACACACACACACACACACACACACACACACAAACTCTTCACAAGTGTCCTAAAACTAAAGGTCAGTTTGACCAGTGGTCCTCATATTTTCCAGTGAGGTACTGTGTCTCCAAACCTTATCAAAGAGGTATGCATAATACTAAATAAATATCATCATCAATGCAAATCGAACAGAGAGAGCAAATGAGTAATTTGCTTGTACTTACACCTCTAGCGAAATTCTCTTTGCATCATTCTTGTTTCTTCCCCTTACTTTCAGACATGAACCTTTGAATCATTGAAAAGGATGGAGCACCTTTTTTCTCTTTCCTTCCTTTCTTCTACCACTCCTTCAAGAAAGACACTACGCTCACAGAGGCAAGTGTTCTCTTTTCATTTACTACGAATTAGACGGACAGCAGAGACAAGGTGCTCCGTTTAACTACACAGCACAGAGAAGGCACCCTGATTGATCAAAGTGTCTTTTCTTCCTTTTTTCTGAGCTACCTACTGATGCAATACTTGCACCAATGAACAAGTGGGTTCAAAAACGACTTGTAAAAATTGCTACTAGTGATAGTCATCCTTTGGCCACGCCACATAAAGATTATTGACCAGTTGATGAAGTCCATGCTCACCATGGAGATCCACAGGGACCTTCCCGTGACTGGCTGACAGAACCGTGTGTGGGTACGGCGAGGGCCGTTAGATTTGATCAGAACGTGGGAGGAGTTTGATGATAAGTGTTTATCAGAAGGCTAACACTCATTACATGACATGTATGGGTCAATAAATAGAACTCTTTAGAGCGCTACTCTGATGAAGAGGAGCTGGCACACTGCTGAGTTAATGGGTGCAGTAGACTTGACGGAGACCTGAGCAGCACAATGGGCAGCTACCTTGGTGCAGTGCAACCAGAGCCATAGAAAGAGAGAGTTGCGACACTCTTCGATGTTGCCGGCACACGATCAAAAGTTCCAAAAAACCTGTGCTGAATGGCTGAATCACAGGAGGGTGGGATGCACTTCTGGATGCTGGAAGGTGCGATCAATTAACTCATTGACTACTGACCAAAAGATTGGCTGTAAATAGTTCCAAAAGTCCCATAACGAGGAAATAGCCTGGAAAAAGCGCTGCCATTTTTTCCTATGGAGGTCTATGGGAGTACAACATGTCACTTGGGATTCAAATCCTGAAAGTGAAAGGTGGTGCCAGTTTTTAGCATCTACCATATAACAATGTTTTCCATTTGCTAGGCCAGGTCTTTCAGATGGCAGATGTGATATGATCCTGAAATAAAGGTCACTAATTACAAAATCTAGTTCACTTGTCATCACTACGTCAGATTTGTGTTGCTATGATTGGCTCAGAACACATCAGACACCTCAACAAATGAATATGCTGTGGAAAGTGTCCCACACAGACTTTCAATTACAGTAATATAAGAGTGCACATCTGAAACTAGCAATCCTGGTCAAAACCCTCCCTTGCAGATATGTGTGTGCACCATCATGCACTTTGAAATTACTGTGAATGAGAGAGAGAGAGTGTGAGAGAGAGAGAGAGAAAGAAAGAGAGAAGCTGTCCATGATTCATGTACTATAATGCTTCTTCTCAAGAAAAAAAGCGTACTGAATTCAATCGGAACTGAACTAAAATCAAATGAATTGATCTGAACAGGATGTAGTTGATCTGAACTAGAATGATGGAGAGATGTAAAATACAGAGACAGAGAGAATGAGTGCAAGAGAAACACAATGGCGTGCTTGATCAACTTGTCCATGAACCTAAGCACTCAAGAGACAATAATGGGAGAAAAGTGTTCCATCTCCAGAGCAAGCAGGCAGTGGCATTTCTAATTCATACTCCGAGTGGTTGGGAGGGATTAAAAATGCATCACACAGGAGCAGTAAAGAGGTGCGAGTACAAGTCCGGCGCTGCAACACAAATGGCACTTCACCCAAGCCATTCAGCAGTTAAGCACGCTAGGCACGGGGCCGCCGCTACCTGTCACAACTCCAGCAAGGAACACGGGGAGAGTTCAGCGAGAGGGCTTCAGCGTGGGAAAGAACTCGTGGTTTGGAAATTCAAACTTTGGCCTTCCATGAAAGGAAACTGACTGACAATAAGTGATTCAATTATCAATCATTAAGAAAAAATAGAGTAGGTTCAGGGGAATAAAAGGTATGGAACATGCCATGATCCCATGGGGAAAGAGGCGCTTTTTAACTGGGTGGATGCTGCAGGTGTGGGTGTTGCTCATTAGCATCATCACAGCTCCTGTAGATTGTGGCAGTGTGATACTGTATCTTAATCATGGTGATGTATTTTTATCTGCTGCACTGGTATCAAAGAAACACCTACATACTTTTAACACACCTACACACACACACACACACGCACACACGCAACAAAAACAGAGCTACGGTAGCAAAGGAGGTAATGGTATGACACTTGTGGGGACACATACCATTGTGAGCTCTCATCAGTACCCACCCCACTCCCCAAAAAACTAACACCAGTAACCACAGACATGCATACAACACCTACACACATACCCACAAGTGTACTGTAGCCTACATACACACACATACCCACATGTCCATGGACACCATGATATCTGATAGAGCAAAAACTTAAAGCAACTTCTAGTTCATCTGCCACATTCACTCATTCACAATGAAAACTACAGTTTTAATACGGATTGAGGTGGCCAAAAGAAAGGCTTTTGTGGTTCATTGAAACTGAAACACCAAGTCAAGGACATCAAACTGCCAGAATGAACGCGGTAGTGGAGTCTGGGTCATTGTGAGAGAAAAAGGAGAGAGAGGACGATAGTAGGTGCTTATGCAAATGTCAAGGAATATGTTTTGTGTAAGATGTGTGGGTGCCTGTACTTGCATCGTAAAGTTTGTGACATTGTTTTGGTACACATCAACAACCAATCTTACCTTGAAGTACTGAAAAGACATACCGTGAAGATGCAAACAAAACACTTATTGAGACTCATATGATCTGTGAATTGGGGAATGGCAACCCCTGTGTGCATGTGTGTTTGCAGGTATAACAGCTTGAAAGGGGTCAAGCTAAGCCATAAAAATGTTTGGACTCCAAATCCATTACGCCGTCAAACTGTGTGTGTGAGGGCTGTGTGTTAGAGAGAGAGAGAGAGAGAGAGAGAGAGAGAGAGAGAGAGAGAGAGAGAGAGAGAGAGAGAGAGAGAGAGAGTGTGTGTGTGTGTGTGTGTGTGTGTGTGTGTGTGTGTGTGTGTGTGTGTGTGTGTGTGTCTAGGGAACCAATCCCTTGAGCCTCTGCAGAGAACTGAAGTGATTGGCTTTTCCATGCAAGACAAGTCCCTTAATGAAGATGCACGATCTGAAGCATGATTGGTCAGAGGCACTGGCTTTCACACTGAGCATGTGCAAGCAAGAGAATGAGGGCTGTGTGACAGAAAGAAAGAGAGAAAGAAAGAAAGAAAGAAAGAAAGAAAGAAAGAAAGAAAGAAAGAAAGAAAGAAAGAACCCCACGCTGTCACTGGGGACTAAAGGTATTCCAGGTGAACAAACTGTGATCTGTATTTCTCCCGGAAAATGGATTTTGAAAATGAATAAGCACATTCCTCAACATTTCAATCTCTTGTCCCCCTCCTTCATTTTCTATTTGTCTGTGTGGAGGAAGAAATCACTCCAGGCTCCCTCCACTCTGGTGCACAAGCAGCACAAGCAGCCAGTGGGGGCTATTGACAGGCGGGGGCACAAAGAGCAGGGGAGTGTGAAAATGAATTGCTGGACAGAAATACTGGGCAAATGAAGATCCCGTTGGCCTGCGCAACACAAGGTCACAACCATAGTTCCTGCACTTCCTGAAACGTCGTCACAATTGTCAGACCATGAAGAAGAAAATACAAATACAATGACTTTTTTGAACTATCCCTAAGATAATAGGAAGGTGCAACTTCATAGGATTGTGTCTTGGTTGACATTTGAGGTTTGCACAGTTCCATTAGACACAGCAATCTTCTTGCTTCTAGCTTAATGTTATGTAGCATGATCATGTTTTAAGTGCTGCTAGTTAAGATTAGGAGATCAGTCTCTACCCAGTGTCCAGCACAGTGTATCTCAGCATCATGCGTACCTGTTCCTGGTCATGTGTTAAAGTGCTACTAGTTAAGATTAGGAGATCAGTCTCTACCCAGTGTCCAGCACAGTGTGTCTCAGCATCATGCGTACCTGTTCCTGGTCATGTGTTAAAGTGCTACTAGTTAAGATTAGGAGATCAGTCTCTACCCAGTGTCCAGCACAGTGTATCTCAGCATCATGCGTACCTGTTCCTGGTCATGTGTTAAAGTGCTACTAGTTAAGATTAGGAGATCAGTCTCTACCCAGTGTCCAGCACAGTGTGTCTCAGCATCATGCGTACCTGTTCCTGGTCATGTGTTAAAGTGCTACTAGTTAAGATTAGGAGATCAGTCTCTACCCAGTGTCCAGCACAGTGTATCTCAGCATCATGCGTACCTGTTCCTGGTCATGTGTTAAAGTGCTACTAGTTAAGATTAGGAGATGAGTCTCTACCCAGTATCCAGCACAGTGTGTCTCAGCATCATGCGTACCTGTTCCTGGTCATGTCTTTAAGTGCTGCTAGTTAAGATTAGGAGATGAGTCTCTACCCAGTGTCCAGCACAGTGTGTCTCAGCATCATGCGTACCTGTTCCTGGTCATGTGTTAAAGTGCTACTAGTTAAGATTAGGAGATGAGTCTCTACCCAGTATCCAGCACAGTGTGTCTCAGCATCATGCGTACCTGTTCCTGGTCATGTGTTAAAGTGCTACTAGTTAAGATTAGGAGATGAGTCTCTACCCAGTATCCAGCACAGTGTATCTCAGCATCATGTGTACCTGTTCCTGGCGCTCCAGCCAGCGGTCCACCATGGGGTGGTTGGCACTGAGCGATGAGCGGGCGTTCTCCCTCTGGAACTGGGTGGCCCATGCAGCAGCGTCGCGGGGAAGGCTCCGGTAGGAGTTCAACCCTTTTCCCTGAGGAATGCAGAAGTAACCATGGAGACATTCATCAATACAACGCAACAGGACAACACCTTTTACATTCTGGTATGCTCTACGCATGTATACTGTACATATGTATACTAAATAACATCAAACACATCAACAGTTATTCTCCTAAACAGATGTGTGCTTGATTCAGCAAATAACACAAACTTCGGCTTAATCGACTCCAACAGAACCTCATTTTTCTAAATCGGGCATATAGCTGAAAGTTATGTGCATGAATGCTACTCCAACTTTGGCGCTAGATTGTTTAAAATGTAGACATGAAACTTTATCAGAACAGTCAAGAGCTTGTCTGTAATCACTGTGCCTAATTTCAAAACATTTTATTTCCCACCAATTTGAAAGCTGTGGGTGGAATAAAGAAAGAGCAAAAAATAATGCAATTATGAGAAATTACTTCAAATTATAATGGCAGAAAAATGCATGTATTGTTAGCAGGTTGAATAGCAGGTTGGTTTGAATTTACTTTGGGCCAGGGCCAAGAAAATATTTTCTATTCTCTCTATCTCTCTCAAACATGCTTTTCCTTTCTTCTCTAATATGGTGCAACTCCTGAAGAGTTGAGGTGTTCTGAAAAGTTAGGACATTCAGCTTGCAGTTGACACCAATCAAACAAATATTCTAAAATACAGGAACCAAAGACCAACTAGAGCTAGAACTAATGAAAGCATGATTTATTGAAAGGGTAGTGTACCCCCACATAGCCCACACTGTAGGGTTGCTTATTGCTTCGCATAGACGGCCTTGCCTCATGAAGTCCATGAAGTAAGCCTGCTGATGGCTATAGCCAGCTTGAAAAGATATTTATGAACATTGCGCCATGTCATCCCCAGCACAGACTATCCACATGAAAACCTCCCCAGTGAGTCGGCAACACACAGCGCCCTTTCTCCACCTGTAAATTTATCCATCTGTTTTGCTTAAGTGGAGTATACCGTGACAAAGGCTGCAGATGGGAGAGAGCTTGGAGCCAGATGAGGAAGAGGAAGGGCTGCAGACAGAGGTCATAAAGCGGAGAGGTGAAAGGTCTTAGAGCGAGACGTCTGCTGAGAACCATCCAAGCTGCCAATGTGGCAGTGTGGACCAAAAAAGGAAGGGAGCAAAATAGGGGGAAAAGAATCCTCTTAATTTTTACAGCAGATAAAACTGAACGTGGGACACGGGGGCCAGGCAGGTCGTAAATCAGATGAGTGCATATTTACTGTTGGTCCTGCTGAAGCCATTAAACAACACTGACTCAGGCAGGGCACACAAACACAGTAAAGACAATGAAAGCAAAGTGAGGACTTTATGGTATGGGGAGTAATGAATCAAAGATTCCCAACAGAGTACTGCCTGTGAAAAAAGATGCATACCTTCATTGCAGAGCAGTACAGTACAGTTAGTGGATCTTGCATACGTTCAGCCACCTATTTGGAGGGTAAATAACTGACTGGGGATCATAAGTAATACTATGGCAAACTATAGGCTGTGTAAGTGAGCTGGGCTTGTATTTGCCTATGTGATCTCAACCAGTGAACAGTTTATTGATGATCACTGGTGATCCTGGCCAAGTTAAGACAATGAAATAAAAGCCAGAATGTTCACCATCCTCAACATACTGTACATCCCACATCTGATGCTGACAGGCTGGAAATAGCTTCACACAGGAAATACCAAAGAATTCTAAAGAAATTGTGGTGCAATTCATCACATGCTCTACCACAGCTAAATAGCAATACACATTGCATGGCAAAAACAGCATTGCAGGCATCAAGTGAGGAATGGCTCTCCTCAATCATAACACACAGCGACACTTCAAACCAAGACGGACAGTTGTCTCTGGAACTTTGCCAAGATCAACAACAAAGCTTTTCCCCAGCACGTCTGGCCTTGACATTTCACCATCAGCCTCCACACCTCACATCCACCCCCACACACACAAAAATGAAACAGCTTTATTTTCTCTTTCTGGTATTTTTTTTCCCCTTCAACATGAAAGCATTCTATAAGCTTACCAAGGCTGTGACATAAAGTGCTTTTAAATGGGATTATAAGCAAATGTTCAGAGACACACTAATCGCATCCAGGGTAGCCGTGTCACATTCCTCTCACTCCATCTTCCCATCCTCCCCTTTCCTCATCAAGTCATTTTTAGAACATTGCTGGTATCAAAACAGCAAGGTGTTCACCATCAATATGAGAGGGCAGCCATTTTGAGAGAGTTAACTAGAGTCTTTTACAATTGCCATGGCAGTGAGGCTGGCTGAGACTCATTTGAGATTCATTCAGCCCAAGGTACTGACCTAACCTGTACAACAAATGCTATCACCATTACACTCAGGTTACACCAGGGCCACAACTGAAGCATTCCGTTTGCAGAGCGAAAAAATCATTTCAAAAGACTGGTCTAGTGGTCTCAAACATACGCGCCGCTATCATGTCTGGTGTAGCCAGAATGGAAGGGAGAAGTGCATTGGGCGTGACCTTTCTCTCCAAGCTGTTGGTGCCAGTTGCGCTGATGGTGTTGTGGGCGCTGGGCTTCAGGAAGCCGGCTGTGGTGGACCAGCGCGTGGGGTTCTTCCTGGACGGCTCCTCTGGTATCAGCTGGGCTTCAGTGAGGGCAGCCAGTGCGGGGTCACTGCTACGGCGCACGTGTAAGGGCATGTCTGTGGAGGAACAGAACACACACATAGAGACACTTTAAGAAATGCTTCATTCACACTGATGAGAGAGAGAGAGGGAAAAGAAGGAGGGTAGAAGAACATAGTTACAAATGTCCATTTATACTGTGTGCATGAAGATGTGTGGGTGCCTGTGTTTGTGCCGTGAGGTAGAGGGACGGAGGGTTCAGCGAGATCTACAATGTCTGAGGAAATCAAAGTATCAAAGTGGCGTTTGGAGGTGATTCGGCAAGTTAAAAGAGCAAGCTGGCCAGACAGAGCAGAGAGTGTGTGTGTGTGTACGTGTGTGTGTGTGGGGGGAGTGGACACACCATATATATGACCTGCACTGTAATGGCTTTGAACCTCAGGGCAGGTGCCTGAGGCTGGGGCCACATACATCTGCAACAAAGCTTACGGAGGTCTTTGTCAGGTCACTATTCTCCCTTGATAATCATCATACTGTCCATGTTTTTATTCATGGCTCGTCTCAGACGGTCTGTGCATGCTGTAAAGCCAGGCTCTTGGAGATAGGAGCAGGCCGCTCACTGTTCCAGCCAACACACAAGCCCGTCTGTGAGCGAGCCACTCAATGGGAGTTTAATAAGACACTTCCCGTTTGGAATTCAGCTTTAGGGAAAAACACCTGTCCAGAGAGGAGCCGTTTCAAGTGGTTGGAGGACTGCATCTCTGGTTCTTAAGAGGGCCATATGGGTTGTGTTTATAGCTTGTTATGACTGCACTCCGTACATCCATAATTATGCAAATACTGCTACTACCACCTGTCGTCTTTCAACAGTTACCCAACTCAGCATATGCCTACTGGCTCAACCACAGCTGACGTACAGAGCCAGCATATGCGCTGTGGGACATTCCTGCTTTTCCTTTTTCCAGTAGGCATTTTAAGGTGGCACACTGAACACTCTTTTAGAAAAACGTTTAAAAAAAACTTCAAGTAATAAGAGAGAGAGAAAGAGAGAAAGAGTGAGTGAGTGAGTGAGTGAGTGAGAGAGTGAGTGATTGATTGAGTGAGTGAGTGAGTGAGTGTGTGATTGTGTGCATGTGAATGTGCATGAATGTATGCATGTGTGTGCAAGCAGCCAGAGGCTGTGCAGACATCATAGGCCTGAGCAAGTCATGGCCCCTTCACTGTTATTCTTCTATTACACCCAGAATTCAATAATGATTTTTAATACACTCCCCCAGCCAGTGGTCAGTTCACGTGCAGTTCAACGCTTTAATGACATCTTTCTCTGAGGATCTGTAATTGTATAACTCCCATTCCACCCCAAGGTTGATATTAGATAATTACCAACAAGGCCAGACAGTCTTGGACACAGTACAAAGCGCTGGGGACATAAAATGGGAATTGAATGGCATCTGCATGTAGCTTTCACCTCCCTAAACTTCATTACAAATTGCGTCCGTCAGGACAGCACATAGGGAATTGAACACAGCCTGAGCTCCAGCAGGAAATGGGCAGCACCATAATACACAGAGGTCTCTGATGCCTATCCAGTGACCAAAGCCAGACAGACAGGCATATTATATTGTGTACTAATAGAATCTGACCACTAGACTGGATAGCCTTGTCCTGGGCATGTCTGCTGGTTGGAAAGAGAAGAAAAAAAAATGGAAAAAGATTTTATTTCATCTGTTTTTCTTTCTCGTAGCTTTTTTCCCCTACTTTCCATTCCAAAGAAGGCCAAATTCAAGTTGCCTCTGGAATTCCTCAAGCTTTGGGCTGTGAGAATGGGAAGAGACTATGGGAAATGCTGAAATGCTGACCAGATGTCCTGGGTCACACAGAAGATGAGGCCAAAAAAGAACATAGAGCAGGAGAAGAGAATAGAAACAACACATTTCTCTTTTTTCTTTTTCATGTAATTTCTGTTCTTCACTCTGACATGAACAAATATGGAATTCACAGAGTGGCTGCTTGGAGTTCCTTTGAACACATAACAGGAACAGGTGGCTTTCAAAGCCTGAGCATTTCTTTGCTAGCTTGTTTGTTTGTTTCTACTTTCATCAAAGCTTGCTGCAGATTACAGCCACATATGCTGAAATTCCATATGTGTGCATTGAACTGAACTCACTTTGGTCTGTTTTAAATTACCTAGATTCTTGTGTGTACGTATTCCAGTAATTTTACAGATATATTATCCGCCAGCCTTATGCCAAGACATACTGTAGCAGCCATATATGAAGCGACCAAATAAGGACACATGGTCTCCTTTCATGAGTTTCTGCTCAATCCTTATCCCATTCCCTATCCCTATTTAAACCACCTCCTCTGATACTAACTTATCCTTTTGTCTTCTCTTGCACCTCCTTTGTAGTCTCTCACCAACACAAGGTCTTACAGACTAAGGGGATAAGTGCAATGCCCAGAAACTGGCTAGTCCCTGTTTATGAACCTACATGACCACTTAAGACAAAGTGCCCATCGATCTGTGCTACCCCGAGAGCCTGTAATCAGATGGGGGGAGGAGTCATTTTTCTGTCACAGCCTGGAATTATAGCAGGGGTCAGCTCTCCTTCCACCTATCCCCACCTGGCCAAGCTGAGCAGCATACCTACCTGGCTAAGCATCCTCTGAGCTACGGTAGCATCAATTGTGCACATCTCTGACCAGTGACTGACCAAGACAATACAAGAAGGATCCTGCTTTAACTCTTCTTTAGAATACGCATCAATCGCTTGGATTGGTGAGGCTATATTCATTTACCCGGGGGCACCAATCCCATACTCTCTCTACATCTCTCTCAAATCTACTCTAATAACATACAATAAAGTTCAACTTCAGCAACAGGGCTCTCTAATATATTGCTTTCCACTTCCAATCAGTTAAATTGCTGGTGTGCCCGGTTTGTCCTTGTTCCGGTTACCTGCCAAAGGAGAAGAGCTTCTGACTGTATGCCAGCAGAATGTAGTGGAGCACACTAATGTATGTGAATGCTGATCAGCACAGACACATAGACCCAAGGCAGAGACAGAAAGGAGTGAGGCAGCCAAGAGGGATCCAGAGTGACGGGCAGACTGGACAACCGAGTTGCTTTATGTTTAAGGCTGATTCACTTCAGCACTATACAGTATGTCTCCTTCCTTCACTGGGAGATATGAAGGAACGCCTCTAGACATCATTTCTGATTGAGCACAAGCAACATGTCCACTTAGAGCACTGAACGTTTCAAAGGGTTGTGATTCATGAGAAAAAGGAAAGCTTGCAGAAAGTAAAAAAAATGAATAAAATATAAGAGAAAGACGAAGAGGGAGACTATTTTAACAAGTTGTTCCCCCCTCAAGAACTCCCACAATGCAGTTCCTGCTAACCTCAAAAAGAACTCTTTAAGAAATCTCTTGGTAGGCTAAATAAAATTCAGCAATTTGGATGTAGAGGGAACAAGGGAGGTGTAGATATTTTGAATAAGAACAGGCTTGAGACTGTGGCACTAGGTTTTAGCTGCTGCAGAAATAGAAGATTCATGTAAAATATGAGTATATGACCAAGATAGGGCAGCATGTGCCACCAAATAGCAACAAGAGTGGACATAATGTTAAATGAGAAGAGTGCATCAGAGCACGCCAGGGATAGGAGCACAGCATGGAATCATTCCAAAAAGCACAATAAGACAAGGACATGAGAGATGAACCCAATGGTAATAAAAGTGAGATACATACTGTAGATACAGGCAGTGCTAGGGTCTGGAAATAATGGAAGGCAAGGAACAGAGAGGAAAAAGCAGCAGGGCGAATGAGAATGACCAAGTGCTAAAAAGAGAACTGAGGAGAAAAAGGCCAAGTGGTCAGTGTGCCTTCAGTCTAAATGAGACCTGACTCATCTAGGTTGACATTCCCCACATGCTGGGTACAGAGTTGGCATTCACACAGAGGAGGCCAATCAAAGTGACACCAAGCTCATACACGAACGTCCCAAGCAGCCACATTCAGAATGTTCTGGAATGTAGTCTCTCACCATCTCGAGAGGTTTTCAATCAGCAAAGCAAACAGTCCTGCTGTGCCTGCCCAGGAAGCTGCTAAATCGAGTAAATATCATAAAGGCCGAGTATTTTTTCAGGCCCCTGGAGGGGTCACCTTGGGGCTCTGGTGCTTTCACCCATACGTTGTAAATCTCCCGCTGTATGGGCCAGCCCCAATGTTGGTTGTGATTATAAGCGTCATTACACAGCTCATTACAGAGCTACAAAGGCTCCAGAGGTGAGCTGTACTGCACAACCTCAGGAGAGTAGGAGTGAGTGGCACTGTATACAACAACTGGAATCATCTGCACAGGTAGCCATTTATGTGTGAATGACACAAACAAAGTAATTCCACTATCAAAAGCTGCATTGCAGGGAAATCACAATGAAAATGGCATTCCATGAAACACTCAATCTGAGAACATTTACCTTCACATACAAACAGACGCACTCATGCAGTCCACCTGACAGAATGTGAGTCAGAGACAATTTACTAAAGCACTTTCAGAACCATTTCTGTGACAATGGCACCGATGGCAGAGTTCATTTCTGGCCTGCTATATAATGCTTTATAGAGCTGAACCTGTGCAGTGTACAATAACAGGAAGATGACAATTACAGGTATATTTATGGATATCGATCTTGGTATGGACATTAGCAAGATATGGCAAAGGTCTTGATTCAAAGAATAGTATCTGAACATAACATGTACTGTATCTGTGCAAACATTCTACTGCTGGTGTACGACATTGACTATGCTTACACACACACCATATTACTGCATTAATTGGAATAACAACAATATTCTGCCTATTAGAAGGCTAGCAAAACAATAGCAGCCTCAATCAAACCAATTGAATCTATTTCACATCCATAGATGACATTCTGGGACAGAGATCATTGAGACATCATGACATTCCTACTACTGCTGCTGCTGTGTACCCCTGCTTTATGTGGAATATGCAAATTAACATGTAAAAATACTCTACTGCACATGTCAACACAGTACACTGAATATTGCCTTAATCAAAGCATGAACCTTTATCGGAATATAGTGTGCATGTCAACTTTGCCAATGATACACAAACAAAATCACATTTTGGACATTTTGGGGAAAAATAACTATGGTATAGAATTAAGCAAGCGGGTGAGTGTTTGTGTATGGGTCTCGGATTATGATTATGATCATTTGCATTACAGTAATTTCCCGCATATAAGCCGCAGGACAGTGTTTTATGCAAGTTAAAAGAAACAAAACTATATTAGCACCCTATTAACTGCCCCCCTGTATAAACCTCATAGCGGAAGAAATTTTGCTAAATCAATGTATAATCCGTGGCTAATAGTCGGGAAATTATGGTACATAAAACTTTGGAATAGACTGTTAAATAAAAGCTGAATGGAAAGAGGCTCTGAATAGGCTCTGAATTAGGTGCTCTGAAATTGTAGAGGCAGTGACTAGAATAACCATTGAGAAAGTGAGAAAGTGAAATTGTCTCTGTGAACGCCTTAGCCCGTTGAGCCTGTTGTGCTGGGTTAGGAGCTGGCAGGCGATATGGAGGAGGTCAAGGCCATGGGGGTCTGCTTACCCCCACAGATAACTCATCAGGTTCTCCGATCTGTCAACCCCAATTTGGGCTCATCAGTGAGGCAAGAGTGCTCTGACTCGATTAAGCCCCCACTGCTGCACTGTGTGACTCAGTGTGGCTCCGCCAACACGCCACAACACTGCAATCACAAAGCAGCCTCCCCACTCCGGGTTCCACTGACAAATAAATAAAGAAACAAGAAGAGACCAGCAAGCATGGTTGGCAGTTCAAATCTAACCAACAAACTTTCTACATAAGTCAATAAAAAAAGAAACAATCTAAACAATAAAACCACAAAAGCAATTGACCAAGATGTGTTCTTTTCTTCTAGGCCTGAAGAAGGAATCTAACAAATGTAAAAATCATGAAAACAACTGAAACAGACTATAAGGAAATGCTTACACCTACAAAAACACTATGTGTCAAGGCCAAATGTCATCAATTAATAATAAAAACAGTTCCAAAAGGAGTAGTGCGATGGCAGTGGATGGTACGATACCTAACCAAATGCAGCCGTTCCTGATCTAGTTTCAGAAAGTAGGAGAAATTTGAGCCAGGTTATTCGTTAAAACTCTGAACACTGTCAAATCAATTACTCCCCTGGTTTCCATACTGGATACAGATCCATATCTGTTGGCTTTGTTGACAGAGCTAAGCTAGAAAAACAAAGTAAAATGAAGGGGATTGAGAGAAAAAATGTTTGCACAAGATCAAAGCATGTGATTTTCCAGGCCAAAAACAGCATTATTTTAATGATTCATTAGCCTGGAGTTTCCCCCTGATTCTAAAAAGACAACCTTATCTCTGGGTTGATCTGTGTGTGGGGTGGCTGAAAATATGATGCGGGCCTCATTTGGAATGGGTGGATTAGTTCTGTGCTCAGAGGCATGGTGGAGCCAAGGATAAACTTGCCTCACATCATAAGTTGAAAGAGTACGGGGAGACCTTTTACTAACTGCAGTTTGCTGAGCAGGTGTACTTCCTTGACACAAAATGAGGCAGAGGAAAAGGATGGGCAGCATGGGCAGTCAATTTAAACGGCCCTGAAGCAAAGAGGGTTACAAAGTCCTTGGACCCGTGGGCCTTACCAAAGCCACCTATTGCTATGAGTGGCATTCATATCATTCTCGACTGTCTTGAATGCAAATGGGTCTTGTTTGTGCTGTTGGAGGATTTTGAGATACGGTCAGAAAGAATGGGAGGTCATCAGCACCTCTATTATACACCATATACACAAGAAAAAACTAAACAATTCAGACCAACATCTCAGTTACTCAAAGGGGAAATGAGCTGTGGAGAAACTCGCCACTAGCAAATCTATAGCGGTGAGGGAACGATAAAGCTTTAAAATAGCTATGTGACCTCAATGGAATGTCCTCATCTCCTCAAGTGATCAAATATCAAAATATATCAGGAGTTCTTCATCAACAATTAAGTGATATAATCATACGTTATCTGTCATCCTCAAGTTAGGAACGTTTATTTAGGATTTTGGTGACATTCCTCTAATACATCTTTCCTATCTGAAGCTAGGAGAAGACATAGGAGCAGCTGCTCTGTAATGATTTTGTTAACATAGTTACCATGATTACAAAACAGATAGGGCAATTGCTCTGTCGCTAGTTTGGAGTTTAACACGGTTTTAAACTCCAAATCCCAACTCAAACTCCAGTTTAAAACCATGTTAAACTCCAAACTAGCGACAAACTTGCCCCATAAGATTTACAGTTAGGAATTTTGTGTAATACTCCCGCAGTAAGTGTATTGCTTTAAGCATTTTAGACTGTAAATAAGATTTAGGTAAAAAATAAAGAAAGCAATTTAAAAGAACATAATTCTGATAATTATGACAAACAGTCCTGAGATCTCTAAAATATGTAAGGGAAGTGGTAATAAGGTCCCGACGCTTCCATAAGTGCATTATTTTCCTATAAAGGCACGGCGTGGAGTTGATTATCCCGCTTATACCACTGCTACTATCATTTTCGTTTATATTGCCCCTGTCTTAGATACAACGTTGCTGTTTTTACCGTCACATATTCAATTAATATTCAAGTGTGATAAGCCCCAAAAAATCTACAAACGATACAGCGGCCACCGCCGCATATCATCTACCCACTCTGTAGAGGTGAATAGCCTTGGGTGTCCATCTGACTTCCTGATGGCATTTTTTCGTTTCCTCCCAAGTTAGGCTCTCCATCCTCTTCTGCCATGTTATCCCAATGAAGCTAATTAGCCGGAACTAGCCGACCAGAAGATTGAGCACAAGGCGGAAGAAAATACATCTCTACAATGTCCGTGGCGCAATAAGGTGAATATGTGGCAACCCCTCTCCACACCCGAAGCTTCTAAGTGAAAGCATGTGGTGTATTTGCCTACCCTCCTTATGTTCATACTCCACACAGCTAAGAGGCTAATAACTCATTTTAATGTACTTTTTTGGGATGGTCTACTGGCTATGGATGAAAGGAACAAACAAAAGCAGCACAAAGTTTTACAGAGAGATTGAGAGAGAAAGGGGAGAGACAAAGACAGAGAAAGGCCCCTTGTTTGCTGAAGGGAGTTTCATCAGCATATGTAGCCCCGAAAGGGAATTCAAAATGGGGAGCGATCTCATCAAAACCCATTTGCAGAGTAATGAAAGGTCTGAACAGTCTAATCCCCAATTAGACTATTCACACTCACAGAGGCATGAGTAGAGAAGAGAAGACAGGGGGAGAAGAACAAAGTCAGGGGGAGACAGAGATATGCACAAGAAGATGACAACATGTACGCAATATAATTTGTGTTGTGTTGATGTTTGTATATGTGCACGTATGAATGTATATGTAGTCCTACTATTCATTTACAAAGCACAGGGGGTGGGAGGCAACAGAAAGTGGATTTGATACCATCTTCATTGAAATTCACAAACCCACACATATTGAGGGCTGGGCTTTGTAGTGAGTCTTTGAATTAATGGGCTGCGGAGACACAGAAGCGTGTGAACGCACGTGACTCTGTGACATTGCTAATGATCTTCTGGAAGCTTCCACGGAGAACAAGAGGGAGCAGACTTAACAAGACCTCTGCAATATATCACCACATTTTCTCATTTCTAAACCAACCAAGCGCTGATTTGTGTGTCCTCACACTTCTCTTCACCCCCCATTAGGCTGTTTTACCATTCCTGTGTCTGCTGTACTTTTTTGGAAAGTCGGTTAACAGAGATAAGAGCCTGGAGGTGCCCCTGAATATGACATGAGAAGTGTGAATCACACTCGGCTGTGACATGGCGAAGACGCTAAGAAGATAGGGTAAGAACAGAGAGGTGTCATATGGCAGGGTTGTACAAGTGAAGTGGAGCACACCACTTCACAGCTGAACTGAAATGGTACCACGGTTCAAACTTTAAACTGGATGTCTATGTGCTGTTAAACTGCCTTTAGAGAATGTTAATCGTCACTAGTGCCATGGTAACAATGTACTAAAGATAGTGCTACTGTATATTGGCTGATCTATCATTTCACTCTTGTATTGAAAAAAGCTGCAATAGCAAATTAACAGATAACACCTACAGTACAATAACTCCAGAAATGGTCAACAAGCCCCATGAAAGAAGACATTTGCTTTAAAATGTATGTAACAGAATCCAGTCACAACTGGAACAGATCTAATGACCAGTGTCTAAAAGATACTCTTTTTTTGCAGCGAGATAATGTTGACCCAAAACTGGAGTGTTTTTCTACCAGGAGCTTTGAGCGTTTCAAAAATGCATATGAAGCAATATCATGGCAGGATTGCATGCATTGCCTGGTTGAATTTGCAACACTGAACAGCAGAGAGCTTGGAAAAATTCCCTTCAGCAGATGCGAGTCATGGCACTCCTTGACAAATTATTTGAACCAGGAGTGAGCAAAACTTTCTGAAGGGCAGACAGAGAAGATGGAATGGGCAATTGAGCACTTATAGCCACAGTGTCTGTTTCTGTTATTAATGTCTAAAGGCAAAAGTGAAGTAAGGCCTTTTAACCAAGATAAGAAGGGACAGGAGGCAGAGAGAAAGACAAAAGGTGAGAGATGAGTCTGAGTCAGTGCTGCTCACATATTTCTGCCAAACTATTTTAACTGTAAGTCATGTTTGCAAAACATGGACATATTTCAAAATAATTTGAGACCTGAACACAAGGATATTTCTGGATAGAACATCCATTGGACTTATTCACAGAGACCTGAGCAACTGTCCAACCCTGAACAACACTCTTCATGTGTGTGTTGTGTTGTGTAGAACAACGTGTGTTGTTTTAAACACATCTTTGTGTCCAGATAAGAGTGAACCCTTAATCCCAACAAAAGTGCATTTTAGCCTATTACATTCCTTCTTGGGACATCCACAGCTAGAAACAAACTGTTATTTGCTCTCTCTTACGAAAAATAAGAGTAAGAGAGATATTGGTTCATTAAATACATAGATATACAGTATAAGACATGTTATCATACTATCAAGACACATTTCATTACAGTAAATATCTATCTCTTGTATGGTATGGTATGGTATGGTATGGTATGGTATGGCACTCGGGGATAAATTAGTTGCATTTTGGTTGAAGGTATCTGTCTCTTCCCCACTTTCTCGCTCTGCTATCCAATCCCCCTTCTTGGGGAGTTGCTGCCTACCTGCATGTCCTTTAATGACTTCCATGTGGCCTCAGTGGGAGATTGAGGCATCCCAGTGGCCAGCCACTAACCAAATTGATTAGATAAATGTTGGCCTGCCCACAGGTGTCCACACTTTTTTCCTCAGCAGGCAATCTCTTAATGGCTGACGAGCCTGGCATGTCACTGCAGTGATTCAGTGTGGGAAGGGGAGGCCAGTCGTTTGTCACCACATTGATATTCTTCACCACAGCTTGGAAGACAGCCAGGCAGAATGGGACCAGCAAAAGGCTCATTGGCATATAAACCCTGCTGCTGGACAAAGGAAAAGTTCTCTGTATGGACTTCTAAAGGATTACTATGAACATATAAATCCACTGACTGATTGATATAGTATAACCCTGGGCTTTTCCACGCCCTACTGTTGATTGTGGTGCTGGTTTCATTGTTGTGTTGTCTATGTGCCACTGTGCAGCGCAAATGGCACTCTAGTTAATAGTGACTGGCATTGCAACTGAGCTATTTTGCTTGGTGCAGCAACAGTCAAAAACACGTTAGAGGAGAGATATATGAAGAGAATGTGATGTGTCCTGTGAATGATATGAGAGAGAGAGAGAGAGGGAGAGAGAGAGATAGTGAGATAGGGAGACAGAGAGGGGGAGAGAGAGATAGGGAGAGAGAAAGAGATAAAAAAGGGAGAGAGAGAGAGGGAGAGGGAGAGAGATGGAAAGATAGAGAGAGAGAAAGAGAGAAAAAGGGAGGGAGAGAGAGAGAGATAGTGAGGGGGCAAGAGAGAGAAGGTAAGTTCCAGAGTTCCAGAGAGTAAGGCACCATGCCAGTGAGGGTGCCCCAGGGAAGAGCATGAGAACCCTGCACTCTCCTCTGCTAATGAGAAGCAGGCATTTCCAAAGCCCAAAGCCACCTGAGACTTCTCCCCAGAAACTTCAGTCACACCTGGGCCTGACTGCCACTTTAATACACCCACACTCTTATGAATATGAACTAGCACAGGCTCCTGAACTTACAAGACTGACGAAGAAAGGGGGAGAAAGTGTCTAAGCAAGGAAATCTAAAACAAGTAACACTGGAGTTAACTTCATTATCATTCCCTGCTAGTGGAATTATTTTAAAATTTGATTTCTTTTTCTTTTTTCTTTTTTTGCTCTTTTTTTTGTGCGGGCAAAATTATACATTCAGGCTCAGCAAGTAGAATGGTCCTCATTCCTTATAATTACAGGCAAATTACATTCATTACTGCAATTTACATCTCATCTCCAATCTAATCATTAGTCGGCTGACCTGCTCTGGAAATTCTGGTATTATAATGTAAAAAGAAATCTGCCTCCCAAGAGTACAAAAGGGGGCGAGCTAATCAATAACTGCACATAAACGGTTATTCCCGATCTCCAGTCTTCTCCGCTCCAGAGATCAGACTAGAGAGGCAATGCCAGCGTAATGTCATGTCTGATTGCTGTTATTGTCACCTTTAATGTGTTTGTAGGTCCCCGCTCTCAGACACAGAAATGCATTCATTCATTCATTCATTCAAATCAACACAAATGCTTACGCGGACAGGCATCTATCTTCAATCTACTACACGTGGTAGCCTAATTGGAGGTTGCCGACAGTGCAAGGTAGAGACAGGGAGGCCATGGGAGAGGGAGAGCGGGAGAGAGATGATTATTTCTCCAGAAATCAACCCTACCTTTCGACCTTAATCAACCCAAAGACTGAAAGTAAACTATAATTTAGCTCTGTGTGGTTTTAAAGATGTTACGCCTTCATTGCATGGAGCTGTAGTATGTTTGAGAGTGGCCATTTTAGGACAAATGATGAAAGAAAGGGCAAGAAAAAAGGACACTTAGAAGTCATTTAAACAACTGAAAGCAAAACTCACTTGGCAGCAACACCATCCAGTCAAATGGTTTTAGTATGCACTTAATATGAAGTGGCTACTATTGACTCAATGCTCAATGCTAAATAATTGGCCATAGAGTGGGGAGGAAATGTTCTCTTCGAGCATCAATAAAGGCCCTCAGTCAGCACCAGCTCTCAAATCAGTGGTGAGTGCAGTCACCTTCAATAGATCACACTACAAAAGCACCACAAGGTAAACGAGGGACCAGCACTCCGCCAATACCCATTACATGTTGCCTGTGTTTCAAATGGCTGCATTGTTTTCATCCACTGCAAACAACCGAGTTCTTTTAATATTGTTTATGTACAGGTTTGCCCCTCTGTGAGAGAGATGTCAGAACCATAAACCATGATGCTTTAGCCAAAATCTTTGCAAAAACAAAGATTATTTCTTTCTGGCTGATATGAGACTAGGGAGCTAAATAAAATTGTGAGGGAGACTAACAAAGAACGGGAGGAGGGAAATGGAAAGAGAGAGAGGGAGAGAGAGAGAGAGAGAGAGAGAGAGAGAGAGATCCTAGAATTGGAGTACAATAATGGAGGGATGAAATACAGAAGCCCCGCTGACAACACTCATATGAGAGGTGAAAGGTCACATGTTGAATCAGAGCTGCACCAGACCCCGCTCTGAGCCAGCTTTTGTGACTGGAACAATAAACACAGAATGGTTCAAAAAGAGGCCTCGGAAAACACCACAACATGCTCGACTGTTCAGGCTCATGCAGGCTGTGCGAGCAATAGAGTGCAATAAAGAGACAGAATGAAAGAGAAAATAGATCAAGGGAGAGGCGGAAAAGGAGGAAGATTGACAGATAAGAGAAATAGCAACAGATTCAGTGAGCCTCCTTATACCTTTGCAGACATCAAACACATGCAGATTCCACAAGCATCTGCCACACGCTGGGCGCTGGAACCATCTCCATAAATCTGAGACAGTGTTCAGTGGGCAAGGAAGGACACTTAGAGCTCGCCCACTGAGCAGAGCAAATCTATCTGCATTCAGATGACCTAGGCGCAGGGACACGGGATGGGACTGGAAAACAGAGCAAGAATCCAGCTTTTCCGTTCACGCTGTCCTTTTCTCCTTTGGATGTGTTTGGGTGAGTGAGCATTTGAGTTTGTGTTTGTGTGTGTGTGTGTGTGTGTGTGTGTGTGTGTGTGGGTGAGTGAGCATTTGAGTTTGTGTGTGTGTGTGTGTGTGTGTGTGTGTGTGTGTGTGTGTGTGTGTGTAAATGCACATGTCTAAACTGGGAGAATGTTTGAGCTGTCAGCTGGCTGGTGAGAGTTGTTGCCTGCTCATGCATGATTGAGTGTTCCGGCCAGAGAAGCACGGCCCCCTGGATGATTCCACCTGCCCACTCTACGCTCCTCTGTCAAGGCCAGTCCCCGTCCACCAAAGAACACAAAGACATGTCGGCTGGGTGAAGCTTGTCCAGCACACTTGCAGAAAAGTTTCTCTAAAAGATTCACAATAATTAAGGGAACTGATATGCTAGATAGAGACTAGCGAAATCACATGTTCTGAAAAATCCAGCACCATTCAACACAGTGTCTTTTATACATCCTCCCTTCCTTCCTCGATCCGTCCTCACTGATCTACATAAAGAATGATGGGGCGGCATCAATGGCATAGTCTATCCAGTGTTAGTTATAGATCAGTGGGAACGAGCCTGGAGCGAGCATCGAGGATCGAGGAGAGATGTTGAGAGGCACCCCATGTCATGTGTGCTGAGTGCTAGTGGTAGACTGTCTACAATGATGGTGCACCTCTCAGGGACTGCAGTGACTGCAGGGCTTTACTAACTCTGGGCCTCAAGTGTCATGAGTGATGCAGCAAGAGGACACTTACTGCTCCTGAGAGCCGAGGGCGTGACCTCGATCTCGCTGGCCGCCTGGTAGGGCTGGAACGCCGACATGCCGCTGGAGTTGAGCTCCGCTCCTGCGCCACCTCCGCCACTGGCCGCAAACAGGTCGGGGCTCTGGGTGCCCGTGGAGCTGGCGCTGGTGCCGTCGCCACCATGGTGAGGGTCCTGCTCCTCGTACACTGCCACCAGCTGGAGAGAAGACAGAAAACAGACACAGCATTCAGTACGGGAGCCCGAGCTGCCACTGTACAAGCAGTTTACAAGCAGTTTACAAGCAGTTGGATCACAGTACCAATCCTCAGTACATTCATGCATACCTTATCTATAGTATTCTACTGTTCCTTTAGTCATGTTGATTGTTGATTTGCTTTTTAATTTTCCTGTTTACATTGTTTACATTGTACTGTATGTTGTGTGTGGTGTCTTAAGCTGCTGGGACCTTGAATTTCCCCTTGGGGATCAATAAAGTATCTATCTATCTATCTTACAATGTCTAGGTGTCCTGCTAATGCTTTTAGCATTTTATTTGCAAAATCATATGTGTTTATTTTCCAAAATAGTATGTGTCTAACCACTACCCACACTTGATCACACAGCACATTTCGTATCGTACACATAAGTCAACCACTAGTAGTAGTTCAAGCTATATGTTGGGTTATCTGCCCCAACAGCTTATTACTGAATTCATAGCATGAACCAGCTATGTATTCAACATGGCACAATACACATGTGCAACATCAGAATCCTTGGACAAGGATTACAACGGCATTTATTTAAATGTAAAATGTCAGTGTCTCTCTGTATACACGTGCCAAAACAGAGAATATTTGTTATTTCTTGTTTCCTTTTCCCTATGTGTGTGTGCAAATAAATTTCCCTCCTAAAGTGCAGGAAAATCTATTAGCATACAAACAGCTTCTGTTTTCCTTACATGTCTTTTATCTCCACTGTAGAATGCAAAGGTGTTTGTGTGTGTGTATGTGTGGGTGAATCAGGGTGTGTGTGTGTGTGCGTGCGTGCGTGCGTGTGCCACGTGTGTGTGTGTCCTGCCAATGGTCTATCCACATTTTCTTTTTCAACAGCTGAATATGAATATAAAGCATTCAATAGCAACACACATAAGAGAAGCTCTCTGAGGCCACCATGTCCACCTGCTCAATTTGGGAGAGAAAGACACGCTATGACTTCCATAAAGTATGAGAAACGCTGAGCTTCAACCACACCCACAGCCATCCCACCACAAGCACACACACACACACACACAAACAAACACACACAAGCTGGCTCCCCTGAGATGTTCAATGGTCCTGTCTTGCACACAAATGCACACCCACGTCCGCTCCATCCTCGTTTTCACACCCAGCAATGAGACACACACTCCATGGCTCTCCTCCCTGCTCCCACATGCACATTATGCCCACTCATAATCAAATGGGCCAGCATTTATCAATCATGTATTATTTATGGGCTCTTGAAAGGCCTCGCATTTCCCCCTAAATCGACTGCCCTCCCATGAATAGTTAGTGCGTCTGCCCTGACAGCTGGCAGCTCAGGCAGCCCAGCCCAGCCTCTGAAGAGTCGTCTCAGATCAGCTTTCTCCTCCACTAGTGGCTGGGGGCTCCCAAAAAACGCATCCACACAAAGCAAAGTGAAGCTGGATGCATCCCTAACTGATGTGAATGGGCAGCGCACTCCAAACACACTGAGAAAAGGGTCATCGGCCTTCTTGGTCACGAAATAGCACTAAACATTTACAAAGTCTCGTCCACCATGTACTGTATACCTCTAGAATGGAATTTGCACTCATTAACCAGGCAAATAGAATCTGTGACAAACCAAACAAGAATGTGTTCAAATACTGATTGCTGATTGTTTTAACTTCAGTTTGGTATGCCACCAAAATAGTTTTAAACTTAAAAACACTACATTTACAGTAAGTGGTAAATATGTCCTCTGATGATCAGAGTTCATGGTGAAGAAATGGTGTGTATTCTGACACAACTGCAAGGTTCATGCACACATTTTCAGTAAGTTCACGTTGGTCAGTCTGTCCTGTATGGCCCTTCGTCTTGTCCAGTAGGGGTAGCAATGTCGAACCATTCATGCGGATGTTATGTAATCCCATTTGGCAATTTCCATAACTGCAATGGTCTCATTTCACCTATTTAATGTAACCACCAGCTGCTGGCTCTTAAATGGATTTAGATTCTGCAAGACTGACTTTTAAATATTAAAACAGATACGTGATACAGGACACAGGATACTTTAAAACTGAGAAGGATGGTAATATTCAAGAGTCAGTAGTATGATTCAGTGAAACATCACCACGAGCTGCAAAGAGATCACCGCTTTCGTGAGAAATGTAAGGAAGATGACAACTCTAGCCCCCTGTTGCTATTGACTGCACCCACAATATATACGTTCAACCGTTTTCCTTTTAGAAATGCATTTAAAAGATTCTGCTTTGTGCTCCTCAATACAACCCTGCTCCTCTCTGAGTGTAGAGTCTGCTGTTAGATTCAGGTTGACGCACATATACATATCTGGAGTATTAGATATGGCTGCATGGACAGTGTTTTTATTTCTCTCAAATCTTTTCAGTTACGTAAGAGCTGACAACGATTTTGGAAAAGCTTCAGAAAAAGTCCACCAAAAGTTTTATTTCAAAAAAAAAATGCAAAGAGCTGAAATGTATAATTGTGAAATGAACTCAAGTGCAGTAAGCCTATTCATGACTTGGACTGTGCAAGTAATTTATGTGTTGCTACATTGTATCCTGTGAGTTCAGTGTGTGAGTGTCAAAATGGGTAGCCATTAGAAGTCATCTGCCAGTAGACTGGGTTGCATACTGTATGCAGTACATCATGCAGAACTCATCATCATTTAGCACTGTTCTTAGTGTCCAGTAATTCCACACCAAACTCAACAGCAAAACATTTGTGTTGGATACCAAACAAAAGTGTCTGTCTATGCATGAGAACAGAGCAGATCATGTGACAGATTAAAAATGAAAACATGACATATTTCACTAATACTTGATAACATACTTCTTACTGATATCAGTAAGATGGTTGATGGAGGTGGAGGCTCTCGTGACTGTTATATAAGTTCAAGATTTTCTCGCATCACTCTGAAGGTGCCACAGAGCCATGGGGAGAAATCATGAAAGTTTCATGAGTAGGGCAGAGAAAGCCACGGTGCATGAAACAGTCCCCCTGGTCTGACACTGGGCTATGCAGAGGTATGGAAAGTACAACTGGAACTGACCTGAAACTCTGGAGAGATCTGTGTCTTCATAATTAATATGTAAGTTTATTCGGTCTTAAGCTTTAGATATTTACAATATGCATTCATATAAATCCATCCATTTTTGGTGGAAGTTATCATTTATTTGGTGTGTCTCTTGAATAACAAATGGCAGATAGAATTGATCTGTGAGTGTAGCGTTTACCAAACCAAACACAATAATATGCGTTCACTCACTCAGACTTCTTCTCTCAACCCAGCCTCTCTCATCATTTGCTCCCAAGGGCACAGGTGCCCTAATATTTCACAATTGATATTTCATAAGCCTCAGTGCTTTTGAAATCTGGCAGATTTACTTACCTTATAGCCTCCTTTTCTTGAGCACCACCATATCTAGCTCTGTGAATGATGATGACAGGTCTTTCAACTACCTGTCAACCCAACCAGCAGACCATCCATCTATCCACTGATTCCTCTCTCTGCCCATCCCACACACCATCAGCCCACCCACACATTTCTTCCACTATCTATCTGCATAGCCAACACATCATTGTCCCGCCCAATCTAGTTATCACACTTTCAGTTATCCATTTGCCTTTGTCTCCATCCATTTAGCTATCATATGCTAATCCATCTAGCCATGCTCACTTTCTTCAAACAATAAATGCCTGCTGACATGCATCCATCCACTCATATATTCATAAATTTATCCATTAGTGTCCTGACACTAGAAAGAGGGTGGTGCTATGGATCTATCCATCAATATCAAGCTTCAGATGATGTATATGGACTGCACACCTTTCTGAACTTGGCCAATCACCATGGGAAACACAATCTCAGTTTTGGGGGAAACACTTCCTGCTTTGACCACAATGGCCTTCAAAATGTCTATCCAGGAGAGTCCTGCTTCAGTAGCCTACATTTTCACACTTCAGCGTGTGAATATTTCATCGTCCTCCATCTCGGGTTTGTGCACTGGGTGCGTGTGCTCTCCCTGAGTGCTTAGTGCTGTTTCACTCCTCATTGCCATCCTGAAATATTCAGACAATAAGGCCCAGCCCTGCTCCAGATACCCTCTGCTCTGTTCTTCTGCCTCTAGACCCAAATGCATATTTCAGGGCTAATGCCTTGACTTGAAGGGGGAGGGTTGTGCACAGAACTGGTTCCCACCTGAGATGTCTTAAGGTCATGATGTGTGTGGTGCACCACTGCATCAAATGTTAAACTGCATGCAATGTCAGTGGTGATGAATAGGACAACGGGCTCACCAACACTCTAATACCGACTCAATTACTACTCGCACTTAACACTTAACAATTCATTCTTAATATTTCTGCAAATTGGTTCCCAGATTGTGATATGTCACAAGGGTTATTTTTCTGCCTCTCTCTGAAAAGATATCTGAGAGGAGAACGTCCAAGCAATGCACTGATACTAAAATGTAAAAGCAAGAAACTTTAACAAGATTAAGGGCTCATCCTTTGAAACCCACTTGGCCAACTTCTAGCCGTTGCCTTTGAAGTTCTCCTGAGCTGCAGGAGCCAGAGGGAAGTTAATTCAAAGGTATCATGAGCCAGGCACACAGCTACCTATGCTACTGCTGACAAAATAGAAAGTTCTAGGAGCTCCTCGCTCCGCTCACGCCGTCTGTCTTTCTGGTCTTGGTCATGTCTGGTGCAAACCAACTACACATTTCGACATTTTAAACACTACCACAAAACAATAATAATAATATTCAAAGCAAAAGAATGCATGAGAGTGATCATCTCAATGAAAATGTTCAACTGAGTAAGGTTTTCTACATTTTTGCCACAAATTTAAAAATATCAATTAAGTAACCCTGACTTTATTCAACTACATAGTAAACCTTGAATCTTTAACTATTTCTGATCATTGTGAGTGAATTACACAAGACAGGTTCAAAAGTGTTGATTGACTGAAAAATCAACTGCACTCTGAGCTGCACAAGGTTCTAAGAACAGACTTTGATAACCAATCTATTGTTCATCAAACCTATTGATGTTTTTCTGCACATGCTCTCAATTCATGTGTCTTTCCCTAAAATAGCTTTGAGATGTTATTTATGTGAAAACAACCTACAGGATATAGAATCAGTCAAATTAACACAAATCCACTGATGGCCTCACTCATCCCAACTCAGATTCTCTAACACCATTTCTGCCCATCTCTTTTCATATCCAAAACATGGAGTTCCTTTTCACAGTTAACCATTGTTCTGAATAAATTAGCATTCCACTCATCAAATGCTAACATCAGAAAAACCCATATTAAAAAAACCAGCACCAGGTTTAAAAAAAAAAAAAAAAAAAGAAACTGGAGGATGTGCCCTTCAATCCCTCATTGGCACAGTAAGCACAAAGCCAGGGAAGGTAATTAAGAGCGTCATCCTGGGACTTGGTACTGCTGGGAGAAAAAGAAGTATGGGGTGAAAGGAAAAATGAAAGAGGGAGAAAAAGAAAACTTCAAACAATTCTGGTTTCCCTGGCGATCATGGTATTACCCAGTTATTTGCCAGACTACCTGGGGAGATGATAGTCCAGGGGCAGTGCAGTCTGTCCTTGACACTGATGTGCATCACAAATTAGCAAAGCCCTCGCATGCATGCCAACATACAGTGCCTATAGAAAGTCATCATACCCTTTTGAAATAGTTACTTTTTTTGTCTTACAGCCTGAAATCAAAACTAGGGATGGCGAAAACTACAAATTTTCTTGACCGACCACCGAGCCCCATTAGCCGGTTGAAACCGGTTAGCCGATTCGTTTAAAATATGCTACGCTATTTGAAATAATAGCCACGCAATTTCGCAACTCTGTCACATCTCTCTGTCCCCCGCTCACACACAGCCCCGGCGCCGTCCTTTCACTCACGTCACTTTTTTAAAAGTCCCCTACAGCGCGAATCATGAGTCCCGCAAACCAAGGAGCTTGCAAGTAAGTGGAGGACAGATAGTTTCGAAATGGTTTGGGTACAAGGTGATCGCGTTGCAAATAAAGGCGTTTGTCTAGCGTTAGAAGCTAATTTGAAACAGAAATTGCCGCGGCTCACTTAAGAAAATGACAGCTCCGAAGAGACGGCGCTTAGTTAGAGGAAGTGCTAACAATAATAAAGAATGATCATCATCATTACCTTATTTGTTACCATTGATGACCCTTCCTGAAATGTATATGTAATGTATTTCCAAATCTAAGCCCATCTTATGCGGAAAGTTGCCAGATTGCAACACGAACCAATGGATAAACATCAGGCACCTCCAGATTGCAAAAGACGCGTCAGCCAAGGCAGAGCGCTCAAACCTTGTGCCAAATGCTTTTATTGGTTTATTAAGTAGCCTAGCCTACAAGCAGGCGAGTTATGAAAATTTTAGTGTGAGGTATGTTAACTTCACACAAAAAAGATCTTGGAATGAGATGGCTAGCTGTAGTAGCACTTAGTCCACTGTCTATAATAGCCTAATTTAGAGATCGTTTTTTTTTTTCTTCTTCTTAACCGACTAGCGAAAACTTTGATCGGTTGACGTGGATACGGTCAACCATCGGTCAAACAGTCACCGGTTAACATCCCTAATCAAAACCCATTTTTAAAAAAATCTTTTCCAGTTTTATTTACAAATTTAGCTGTACAACATCAAGATAATGAAAAAAAAGTCAACAGTTCTGAAAATTAATAAAAAATTAAAAACTAGAATAACAGGGTTGGAAAAGTCATCATACCCCTGACTGAATACTTTGTAAAGCTTCCTTTTGCTTTCATTACAGCCATCAATCTGTTTGGATATGTCTCTATTATAGCTTTGCACACCTAGATAGAGGAATATTTTCTGTGCAGAAATGTTAAAATGTAGTCAAATTCTGTAGGGAATGGCGATGGATTGCTCTCTTCAAGTCAATCCACATATTTTCTATAGGATTTAAGTCCGAGCTCTGACTTTGCCACTCAAGGATATTCACCATCCTATCCTTAAGCCACTGCTTTGTTCTTTTGGCAGTATGTTTAGGATTATTGTCGTGTTGGAAGGTGAATGACCTCCCCATCCTCAGCTGTCTAGGAGAGGGACGCAGGTTTTCCTTAAGAATGTGGATGTACTTGGCAGCATCCATTTTCCCTTCTATCCTGACCAATTGCCCAGTCCCCACTGATGAGAAACATCCCCACAACATAATGTTGCCCCCACCATGCTTCACACTAGGTATGGTGTGTTTTGGGTGGTGTACTGTGTTGGTTTTCGCCAAACATTGCGCTTGGAGTTCAGTGCAAAAACACATCTGGAATATTCTGCTACCATGTGGAAAAAGCTTTTATGGTCAGATGAGACTAAGATCGAACTTTTTGGAGACTAAGATTGAAGTTTTTGGACTGAGCTCCAGGCGCTAGCCAAACACAGTATACACACCCAAACACACCCAAAACACACCATACCTACTGTGAAGCATGGCGGGGGCAACATTAAATTGATTGAAAATTGATGGCTGTAATGAAAGCAAAAGGAAGCTTTACAAAGTATTAAGTCAGGGGTATGACGACTTTTCCAACCCTGTTATTCTAGTATTTAATGTTTCATTAATTTTCAGAACTGTTGACTTTTTTTTCATTATTTTGATGTTGTACAGCTAAATTTGTAAATAAAACTGGAAAAGATTTTTTTTTAAATGGGTTTTGATTTCAGGCTGTAAGACAAAACAGTAACTATTTCAAAAGGGTATGATGACTTTCTTTAGGCACTGTACATTTTGGAATTTGGAATGGAATAGAATGCATACGAGTCAAATTCTACCCATTGCACCTGTTCTGATGAGAACAGAAACTTGAGACCATCTAGGTCCTTTCACCTAGAGGTGCAGAGGTACATTTTTGTTGCTTGAGTTACAAAGAAAAAAAACTGTGTTTTGACCAACAGCTGAAATAGCAGCTACCTACATGCATGGCCTTCAAGTACTGTAGAACTAGAATTTGTACCATTGCATAATTTAATGTATTACTGTATGCATGATGTGTGATTCTTTATGCACTTCCAACCATTTCTAGTCCTACAGAAAATAAGACAAATGTGCAGTAAATGCCACTCAATCAGTGCCAGTTAGTGCTCCACCTGAAATCTGGGCAGATGCTCTGGACTTGATAGCAGCAACAGCAAAACACAAAGAAGTTCAGAGTTACTGTTCCCTCCCTTCCACCCCAATTAGCTCTGGAGACGGTCTGATTTTTCACCTTGAGACACCATGGCCTGGAGCCTCACTGGGGGCTGATTGGTATGCTGGACACTGTGGCCTTCAATTATTATAGCAAACATCACACATCGGAGACTTCAGGCAGCATTTAAAATGACAAAGTGGGCCTTACGGTGTTTGCATTTTAAGCAGCACGTCTTAGAGTGCATAATAATCTCTATTTAGCTGGATGTAGACACAGTATTCAATATGACAGCCCAAGACTGCTCAGGCCAGCTGCGGCCCCCTCATACAGTACGTTTCTACACAGTATCACTCATTTAGAACGGCACACACACACACACACACACACACCAGGAGGAAGGCAAGATAAACACAAGCATGGAGGAGAGGGAGCGGAGTCACCAGCGCCACACAGAGAAACAGACAGATATCAGGGGGGACACCAGAGAGAGCAGCGTGGCGTTGTGGCAGTCTGGCGCTTGCCTAACCTCGGGGGAAGTCTCCTGTCATTATCGGCCATCTGCAGGCCAGAGCAGCCTCGGTCCACTGGGGCCGCAACAAAGCAGAGTGTCTGCCTTTAACATCACCTCCTGCTCAAATCTAATCCACTCGCCCCCACTGGACGCTTCATCAAAAGCCTGCAAAGGAGGCATGCCAAGGCTCCTGTCTTTTCGTCCAAACCCGGCTACGAGTTGTGATAAAAATGAATGTGTTTTCCACATTTACACTACAGAAGCAGTGCCTCGCGGGCATGCCTCACCCTCCCCCTCACACGCTCTTCTGACAGAAAGGCTTGGAGAGAGATCATGGCAGCCAATAGAGTAATTAATGGATGAGAATGAGAGAATGTCACTGCCACTTCATAGACTTGGGGGAGAGCTAGTGCTAAGTTCTTTTATAGAAGCTTGAGTCAGAACAGCTGACACACCATCCAAAATACACACAAACACACATGCACACGCCCGCACACGCACACACACACACACAAACACACATGCACACACACTCACACACACAAAAAACAGACAGTGCCACCGAGCTGATTTGTGCGAAGTGTTTTGTTTCTTCTGCCATCTTCTTTTTCTTCTGCCGTAAGTCTTTTGTTTCTTCTGCCATGGGAGAATTCATTTGTTTTAATGTGTTGTGAGGCGACAGGAGCTCTCTCCAAATGCACTGAGATGCTGTGGGGAGCGGGACACACCATTTCACTACACTGGACTGTGTAAAACACAATTCATCAAGCATTGTACATTTAACATATCCTGCATTACAACTGACGATACACTATACTGTATACTGAGTATTACAGTTAAATATCATGGGAAAAGGAAGACGAGAGACAGACTTTTTGTGGTCTATTCCAGTTGTCTAATTTAGAAAACTTTTAGGAGACCATGGTAGACTTTACATTGGTCCTTCTTTCAGCATTCTTTCAGCATTTCCTTCCTCTCCTGTCCTGCATCTGACTGCTAGTAACTGAGACTGGCAGAAGTGTAGAAGTGTACGATAACTAAACTAAAACTTTTAGTTCAGTCTTCTAACTAGTTTCAATATGGCCAACGCATGCTATTTTCAATCTCCAGAACTTCTGAGAACAGAAAAGCACATGAACTCTGTCCCTGAGAGTGCTCAGAGAAGTGGCGTTGAGAAGCTGCTTGAGCTCAGTGAGGCGGACTGCTCTCCTGCCGGCGCTCTTTTCCACGTGCAGCGTGTGCCCTCTAGCGCACCTCTCTCTCCGCACACAACGTCTCAACTCAGTCTCCAACCCCTCACAGCTCCGCTCAGCTCCTCTAGCGCACCTCTCTCTCCGCACACAACGTCTCAACTCAGTCTCCAACCCCTCACAGCTCCGCTCAGCTCCTCTAGCGCACCTCTCTCTCCGCACACAACGTCTCAACTCCAACCCCTCACAGCTCCGCTCAGCTCCTCTAGCGCACCTCTCTCTCCGCACACAACGTCTCAACTCCAACCCCTCACAGCTCCGCTCAGCTCCTCTAGGACATGCACAAACAATTCAGACTACTTCAACGTCATCCAATCAGTGGACATGTTCTGGTCAAATCCAGAAATGGAAAGGGAAGAAATAAGAAAAGCGTGACACTAATGGGGTGTTTAGAACAGGATTAAGATTAGAGTCTGGCAAATGACAAGTCATATACAGACTGTACACAAACACATGCTTGGATACACACACACACACAACTCTTTCACATCTTTAATTATCCAAATGTTTGTGGCCAGGCTATGAGTAGGGCGCAGGAGGACATCCCTCTTCAAGCACAGAGAGCCCACTCGCAACCTGGGAGTGAGTGGGACAGCACTGTAATAACCCCAATTATTCAGCATTAGGCTGCTATTGATTTGTTGCTAAATCGACTTACTGGATCTTGTGCTCGGGCACAGTGAGGGCCATTTGGCGACATGTTCTCTCTCCTTCACAGAGAGACCAGCGCAGGCTTGTGAGTAGGAGGAAGCCCTGAATCTATGTGCTGGAGAAGGCTAATTAAAGACCCTCCTTATCAAACAACAGTGATGGATGGCACTCTCTCAGTGCAGGCAGACCCAACCGTGGCCCTAGGTCAGCCTCGCTCTCCCCCACTCTCTCCCATGACCTTGGGAGTCTGGTGTGAGTGTGTTTATACAAGGCGCTGGTGACACATGGTCTAAAGGCTGCCAGATTCCCATGAAGAGGTCCCCATTTTAAGGAAGGAATAATATTTGGCTTTTGGGAGGCTAGCTGAGGACCTGTCCTTGTGAGGAGAGTATGGAACCAATTGAGTGGGAATATGGAATTATTAATGTTTCGTTTCAGGGAGAGTTGACAGAAAACACTTACCCATAGTTTGTCCCTAGCGACCTCATCCACCCATCTGATAAGGAGAGAATAAGATAACAAGGCTGTGTAGTGCGCTTCCTTCTTCACTCACTGGCTCACTACACCGGAATTCAAGGGAACCCTGAAATACTTTAAAGAATATTTTTCTTTGCTTAAAATAATAATGTGGTGCTAAAATGAGTGAAAAAAGGGGCATGGGATGTTGGCTCTGTTGATGCAGACATGTGAGGTCACATTTTTTGTTCCAGTCTGGGCAAGATCAGATTCAGTCACTGGTTGCCAGCCAGGACACTGTCAAGAGTTCAGGTGCTCCACCCTCAGACGTCTGGTAGGGAGGAAGTCCTTGGCATGACCTTGTAAGGCTCCACTAGACAAGTCTCCCAATCGTCTACACAGCGTGAGGCTATATTTCTTAGTTAAATATGTCAATGTGCATTTATAAGCATCAAAGTGCTTTTGATAAACATTTCTAAATGTGTGTGAGATTTCTAACAGTTTCTAACATTTGCAATTGTCAACCACCACCCGTGTCTCTCTCTCTCTCTCTCTCTCTCTCTCTCTCTCTCTCTCTGTGTTTGTGTGTGTGTGCACATTTGTAATTGACAATATTATGTATATATGTGTGTGTGTGTGTGTGTGTGTGTGTGTGTGGCCTAAAAAGAGGGAAAATGAGTAGAGAAATAGGTCCCAGCACTTTTGGCATGCTGCAGCTGTCTAGAGTCGTACGCAGCCTCCTCATCAGCGCTAATTGGCACTTGTGCAGACAAGCTTGGACTGGTGCCCACCTCACCACAGCTTTACTGCCGTCTGCCCGCTGCAGGGGCACTGCCCCGGGCCAAGGTTCACCTGCAACGCCACACAGGGCCCACTTTACTGTCCTCTCACACTGACAGTCAAAGTGCTTGTGTGGGCATGTGTATGTGTGTGTGTGTGTGTGTGTGTGTGTGTGTGTGTGTGTGTGTGCGTGACATGGTTTGTAGTGAATGAATGTTGGCTATTGAGCAAAAACATGTAAGTGCCAAGAACAAGAAGAGTTATTTTATGTAAAATAGCACCCTATACATTTGTTAATGCTACATTCTCCAGCAACATTAATGTGCACAACTGAATCTGGCCATAGCATGTGAAGGATGAATTTCATTAAGATGTTAAGAGATGGAAGTGCTTTCCATTTTGTTTAGATATTTCCAATAGATGCTGTATGTTCTCACAAACAAAGACTGTGGGATGCTACTGCTTGTGAGATACAAAGCTGACAAACTTCTCTTGCTGAAGCGCCATTAGCTTCTCCTCCAGACTCTACAACCACAATTTGACCCTGAACTATAAAAGAAAAAGAAAATAATAAAATACAAAAAAACATAAGAAGAATTCTTCACAAGAGTGTTTGAGCAGTAAGCACAAGAATGTATAAGAATACCAAGTAGAGTTCAAGACTTCTCACTGTCAGTTCAGTTCTAAAAAACTGGCTGGAAATCTGTAAAATATTTCTCACAAAGTCAGCCTTTCAACTTTTCAACTGCAACGCTTCAAAAAGTCTATATTCTATATTTAACTTAGACAAACAAATTAGCCTTTCACTGAATTATTGCATGGGTCTAAATTCAACCTATACATGGTAAAGAGGAAGAGGAGGATGCTTGACATCGCAGAGACGTGTTTGCAGATACAGCTGAAAGTACATTGCAACACAAAAACACAAGCATTGCAGCACTGAAAGCCATGAGCGTAGGATGCTTAAATCTCTGGCTTCGACCAGCATAGCAGCATTGAACTCTTTCATGCCATACTGCGCCAGAGACCCAGCAGGTTGCCACAGACAGTGTGAGAGCAACAGAGATAGCGCGACGCACAGAGCATAGTGTAGGCACCTCACGGCCCACGCAGCCTCCACATATCAACCCCCTGCTGTCAGCCAACGCAGCAGAGTCGCGCGGCAAACGCCCGCAGCAGGTGGACACTGATCAGTGTCTGTCGGGGCCAAAACGAGCCTTGGCACATCAAAGCCAAAGCTGCCAACGCCGTCGCTGCCACCGCCGAAACTGAGAAAAGGAGCGCAAAAGAAAGAGAGAGGTGTAGCACAGAGCTCCCACACGGGCTAATCCCTGCTTCTCAGAGGGCCATGTAAGCCTCAGTGCTTACCAAACATAATCAGGGGATTTGGACCAACTAAAACACTGTGGTTTGTGCCCTGGACGTGCATGACACTCGTTTAAAAAGGGGGAGATCACTCCGAGCCAAAGTAGGATGAAAAGTGTATGCCTTTTTTACATGACCATGGCTCAAATGACACAACTGAGAGAAGCTTACTTGAAAGAGGGAATGTTGTATACTAACAATGTGGAAAGTTTCCCTAGGTATACTGTGTCGACTTTGCTTTCATACAAAAAGAGGATTGACTAAACTAAACAATTCCACTGGAAAAATCTAGTCCAAAATGGAAGGTGAAATACTGATGATTCGAGGGGTCTGAACTGAAGCTGAAGAGGCTCTGAAGGGGAGCATGCTGGCCTTTTGAAGTTGGCCTTCATCAGCGCTGCCCTCATTCTTTGAGAGCAGTGTGAGGACTGCCATGAGATCCAGAGGCAACACTGAAAGTCAGCAGATTTCACAAAGCCACAAACAACCCTGCTACTCCCATCTGCAGATGAGAGAGGCCAGATCTCGGCACTAATGAGAACATCCAGACACTCTCACCCCCCAAAACTGTGGCTATAGCCCAGTGACACATAGTAATGCCACTCCATCTCTTTCTAGAAACCTTTAGAAAGCATATTGCTCTGGCCAATTAAAGAACTATTACTTCATGTTCTGTATCTCAGTACTCACACTGATTTGCAATTAGTGACAAGGAATTAATGACCGATTTCTAAAACCTCATTACTTGCAGGGAAAACACCCAATAAAAATTCCTCAAGAATGAGGGAATGAAAACATCATTATGTGAGATGATGAGGCCATATTCTGGATACAACGAGACAACTGAACAAACATGAGCAATTATATATGTAAGGCACAGAAACACCTGCTTAATCTCTCAAGTCACAGTACAGGAACAGAAAGACATGACACTTTGCATCCAGTAATCACCCCAACTCACTCGCCAGTTGCTGAAGTCTTTGTAGAGTTTCTACTATTAGCTTTGTTTCCCTTGTCTGACTAATGGGAAATGAAGATCAACTGGTCTCACTTTGCCAAAGGAGCTGACACCAAGAAGGTCGGCTCCACAGTTCCACAGTTTTTCTTTTTATTCATCAGAGACGACTTGCTCCCCTGAGGGGCATGAAAGCCTTCGACTCTCACTAATGCCATTAAGCAATAGTTAAACACAAAAGCGCTGGAACTGGCTGAATGTTGAGGCAGTGAAGAACAGAGTAACAGCTTCAGCACATGATTTATGGAAAGACTTCTGCGAATGAGTTGTGACCAGGGACAATTGATGGGACTCAGGAGGTCCCCTGCAGTTGAAAGCAGAGCTGCTGAGGCACAATGGCCAGTGTACCCCAGCGCAGACCCAAATCAGCTCTGACAACCACAAGGCTATTTATGGGTGACAAAAGCCAGGCTAAGTAATGCTCGTATCTGGGATGGCTTATTTGCAGCCCCTCAAACCAATTAACACCTGAACAGCCATTCAGGCCTAATTCCAGATGTATGTTAACAATTATGAGTCAGGAAGTTTATCCCTAACAGCAGGAAGAGGTTTCGAATAGCAGTTTGAAGCACCGCACCTTCTACGTTAGTACTTAGATGCTAGCACTGTAGCTTGAGGTTGTAGTTTTTGTATTTATTTCAAACAAAGAAATAAGCTTTTTTTAACCAGCGGCAGTACATTAGTTACTTTTACAAAAATCGTTTTATATCTTGAAGAAAAAGCTGTTTGCGCATAGAACGATACAGATTAATGAGTGACTGGTGATTAACAGTGTTTTTCCCTCTCAGTTTAAGGCTCCCATGGGAAGAGGTGGCACATGAGCGCACTCTGATCCTCTGCCCGGGCCCCGCCTTTACCAGATTGTCGCTGCGTGACGCCGGCGCCAGCGGTTTTACCATAGCACCTTTCCCAACATTTCCATCGTCGCCCCCTTCAGTGTGGAGGTGTTTGGCGCACTTCAGACTGCTCATTAACGCAGCAACAAAGCACACCACCGCCAGCCACCAATGCCGATCAAAAGTAACAAAGGGATGGTAAAGGATACGCCGACACAGCAGCCCTTCACAAGAGTGCTTTGATCTGTCACTTACATTTGCATAGAAAAAAAATTCAGAAACCATTCTGCTGCCTTTCTACCGTTGCAAAATGTTCACAGCCATGATTCACAGTTTTAATGGCGGTGAGGTTACCACAAGGGGGCCAGCATGCCATGGCAGGCTACACCCTTACTCAAAGAGTCAACGGAAACCTCACATGCAAACAAGGCAAACCCGAAGAGGGATGGCGATAGCAGTCCACTTAAACAGAATGGAGACGTGAGTGACAGCAAAGACACTTTACATCATGTGACATATCACATTCCTAGTCAAAAGTTCCTATCCAACTCTGTGCCATCTGTCAATGGGGACTAAATTACTCATACTCTTCTTCAAAGACGGAGTACACAGCTTAAATGCATAACATAGTAATGAGGACTATTGATTGACTAATTAACTGATTTATGTGGAAAGTAATCGACTACCAAATGATCTTTCTGGATGGAGAGCGTGGTCATTAATAGTGGTCTATACATTATTCATATGTAGAGTCTGTAAGTCTACAGGCAATTGGATATGTGGGGGAAGGTACACTCCTCTAGGAGAAGGAACAGGAGAGAAAGGCCACAATACCCATGAAAGCAACGCTAGTAACGATTGAGTTGTGTTTAAGTGCTGTTTACAAGCAGAGGCATTGACCAAGCCTTGAGCATTCTTCCAAAGGCAATGCTAACACCAACTGACAGATCTTCAAACGATGCCCAAACAAATACATGCAATGCATGTCAAAACAATCACCTCATTAAAACTGTGTCCACAAAGCTGGCCCAGTCCAAAAGCAACAGTTGCCTTGAAGGACTGTATGGGGCGTTTACACTCATGTTTCTACTCTCCATACAAAAAAACATTTACCAGCAGTATTTATTTTTCTTTTATGACCCATGTGGTAGCAGAAATCCCAGTGCAGTCTGGCCACTTGAATGTGTTCTCCTACACACTGGCTGTTAGCGGAAAACAGACAGCAAACAGACAGAATTTGCTGAATAATTCCCCACGTAATCCCGATAAATAAATGTTCTTGGCAGTCTATACCTGGTATTAGCTTTACTGGGAAAATAGCCCTGGTCTAATTGTTTTGTTCATCGCTGTGAAGCCTTCACAATGAAATGAGAGAGCAATACAATGCAGTGACCCACTACTCCCCCAGGCTGGCCCAGAAGATCAAGTTGCCACTCAGCTGGCAAGAGCAACAGGCTTTGGCTGCGCATGTGACATGTTCCGAGCAATGATCTAATGGGGCTTTTTTTTTTGGGGGGGGGGGGCGGGGGGGGCTTGACATTGGATGAGCTCTAGCCCCTCAAAACTCATGGAACTGGACCATAGAATCCTCAATGCACAATGGGCCACTGCACTTCTGTTGAGCACACAGACAAGTTTTGACACACAGTACAAACGTGTTGAAACAACTCTATTCAGAGATAACAGAGCACAAACGAGTCCGAGTTGTCTTACAACTATCTATTACACCTGTACGAATGAAATAAATATCTATTCACCTACTAAAATTTCACTTCACAGTGCAGTTTTAGCTCTCGTCACAGATTAAATTAAGCAACAATACCGTTAAGGTGAGAGGACAGTCATTATACTCCTTTCTATATTACTTCACATTCTCCTCCTGCTTGCATCTGAAATGCCACCGTGTAAAAGGAGGTTTATAATCTTCTGAATATCACTTAAATGTCACAGCAATCAACTAAACCTTGTGATAACTGGCTGTTCAATAAAAGCAAAAATGGACCCTGTATGTTGTGTCTAGCAGTTGTTGGCTACCGACAGCGCATATTGTACTGTGAACAAGTGCCTTAAGAGGTCCTGGGTACAGCATGCAGCCTGTGTTGTGGTGCTCACCAGCCGGTAGTGCTTTGTTGCTGTCCTGCACCCTGTTGCTATATTGATTAGGCTAGGATGCTGGCTACTACTTGCATGTGACAGTGAGACAACTGGCTGCTGTGGGAGATCCCTAACCAAAAGCACAAGGAGCGTTCCATCTTTCTCTGTCTATAAAGAATGCATGCAAGCATTCTGCTTCTTCGATTTCAATGTTAAACTGTCCAGAGATAATAGGCATATTAAATCAACACCACCACCACAACCAACGCAGATTCAGACGCCATCATTTAAGGGGCCTGACTTGTGTCTAGTGTTCTCTCCCAAACCTCGTCCAGCTAACCTGAGCATTCAGGGCCCTTGCGTCCATGGTAAGCGGAAGCTCTTTCTGGTATTATGTGACACAATGCCACATCTGGAAGTGCTCCCTTCCCGCTAATCCCCTCTGACAGTTTATGAGGCGACCCCTGACTTACGCATGGTCAGCAGGTCAGGTGGGCTGCTAATGGGGGTCTCTTGGCACTGCATATGGGGAGGGTGTCAGGGGACTGGGGATGTGTGAATCCCAGGAGGGGAGTTCAGGCCTTTTTAATTGGTGCATGGTGGTAAATACATGAAGGATTATGAGCCATAAATGGGAATTTATGTGCCTATTACAGCGTCTGCTGACGAGTCCAAGACTGGAGAGGCACTCATTACCTGAGCATTTACAGAGGCCAGCTCTAGTCTTCACTTCCTGATTCCTGCAGAGACAACATGGCCTCCACTGGTGCCAAAGGTATGCTACTTTTTCAGCACAATTAAAGAGCAGTGGTGCAGAGTTGTAAGACAGTTTAAACATGAATCATAAAAATAGCTTTCTTCCTACAACAGGCATGCGGAGCAGCATTAAGAGGCTGATGTAGCCTACAAAAGTAGGTGATATTCCTAATGACTGCAATACTGACTATTCATTTGAGCTGTTAGTGTAGTAGGACAGCACAGCAGTATTGCTGAGAGAATGTGAAGCATGTGAAAGCTTGAAGCAGAACACGAGTAGAAGTCGAAAGACACTAAACCGAACTGAACCGAAATATCTTAATTGAGTAGAATTGATAAGAAAAAACCAAGATCAATAAGCCCAACTAAAAACTGAAATGTAAAAAATGTATAATTTATTTTAATTTAATTTAGTTCTGCCTATCAATTCACAAACATAATAGCCCCTTTATCATTACTTTATTAACAACAGTAACAAAAAATGAAAATGCACAAGTTGGCAAATTATTTTGAGACTCTCCAGAACAACAAGGCCTAGCAGCAATTTCAATTAGCTCCTCTAGATTGATCTCTTTGTAATACTAAGACCTTAGTATATTAATGCATATGTCATTTTGCATTATATATTTCTAGTTAATTAGCATTACTTTGTAGAATTCTGCTATGATACCAAACCAGATGTGAGCAAAGTCTTTGAACATGTGGAAACTCGAAACTCTGTCAGCCAGAGATTTATGTTCACAATCCATGGGGTTCAATAAGCAGCCCAGAGGGACACTATGCATGCAATCTTGGCTTAATCTGAACCCACCAATGTCTAATTACTGTCCAGATTGTACAGGACACTGCACATGAACTGCTGCTCTGTGTGAGGGCAAGGGTTTGATTGATATTGATCATTGATAGGGATCTAGAGGGGTCTGAATAATAGTTCAGTGAAAGCAATACACCTAAATAAACCACAAGAATAGCAGACTGTTTAATGTTCAAATGGCACATTGTCATTTTCACCAGTCCGGTGTCTGAGTTCATCTCCACTCCTTGGCAGTAAGGTCAGTTGTGGAGCACTCAGGAAACACAAAGGCCTTGTTCTACGCCTCCCTTTCTTCCTCCCATTGCATTTGCTCTCTTTCTGCACCTCTCCACTGCCAGCAGCAGGACTCATTCTCTCACACAACCTCTGTTGTCTGCCACAGATGCTGGTGTAGTTGTGCAGGGGATGTGCATGGAAGTGAGGGAGAGGCAGGCCAGACCACTTTCTTCCACTGACCTGTTAACACCACTAGTGTCTGCACCAAACCAGACCCAACCAGAACCCAATCCGCCCTGCCTGAAGAAGAACACACGCAGCCCAATTCCCTGTTCAGAGCTGTCAGGCTCAGAGCCAAACCCAATGCTTGCTCTGCTGGTCTGAGTGTAATAAAGCTGACCACACACCAAAGCCAGCAGGAAGGGCAGCACAAAGACCTCACACCAGTGACTCCTCTAATGAGGGACCTGGGGGTTGAGGTCAGTCAGGCACTTCAGCATGACCAGGACTGGTATAGGGAGAAGCGTGGACAAGGAGATGGCGGTCATCACATACGTATCAATTTTCGGTGACTGTAAGACCATTATAGGGTGTCGGCTAAGAGATAATAGATGAACACAGACACCAAAAGAAAAACACAACATGGAAGGCCATCATTCATGGCTTGTGTTTTGTTTGTGTGGGATCCCTTGAGTAGAAATCCATACTAATTCTTTAGCCAGCATCCTGAAGTGAAAGGGGAGGGGTGGTGAGTTTTTTCAATCAACTCCAGAGCCAATCTTTTATGGTGTCAGATCTGGCATGGCGGAGATGAGCCTTCTCTTGATCACAGAGATGGACATTTTCACCTTCAACTCCCTTGAGAGCGGCACACACCTGGCATATCCATAATATTATTACACAACTACCGCTATGCCATATGTGGACACACACACACACACACACAGATTAATACTTCTACCAGACGTGAAGACATGTATATAGGCTGCTCTTCTTGGCAAAAGAGGGGAGCAAAATGAGAGGTGAAAAGTACCCCACAAACAGATGGTGGTGATGGGATGGAGGAGTCCTGTTTCAAGACCTCTGAGAGTAGCATCCCCATTGTTCTGCTCCTTCATCACGCGCGCCCCCTTCACTCCTCTCTCTGAAAAGCCTATCTGCAGCGGATCACACCGCCGCCCTTTCTTTCAGCCAGCTCCCCAGAAAGTTGCTCAGATGGAGCAGGGACTGACAGGCCATTCATCAGCGCCGTGCTCTGCCTCTGTCATCACCTGTCCTCAAAGGCGTCCCTTTATTGTGCTGGACGGCCTCCCCTCAGCCCACAGTGATGGAAACAGACACACACTGAGCAGGGAAATGAAATCATAGAGGCCCCAGAGATTCGCACAACAAACAGCCGCCCGCGCAGGCTGTCCGCTCCCTAGCTGGCCCAGGGGCCTCGCTCCACAATCAACTGGACAGGCCGTCTGCTTGCATGTGCCCAGGTGGCGTGTTTGGAGGTGGACAATAAACACTGCAGGTCTTTAATGAGCACTTGATGAGAAATACAGGAGCAGAGCGAGCTCTGCAGTTGAGATGTTACTTACCTACATGTTGAGCAAGGCAGAGGGGCAGGCCATTCAGATGGGAGGGAAGGAGCAGGAGCAGGTCCACAGCAGACACACACATAGAGGAGAAGACAGACAAAAACCAACAGAGAATAATGTTAAGCTAAAATGCCTCACTACCGCAAAGGTCAAATGCTTTGGACACCTTCTTATCATACTAAGAAAGCCTTTGGAACCCTCAGCAACAGCAGCAACGCCCTGCCTTCACTGCCTATTGGGCCTGTCTCTCAGTGATAACAACTGGGAGTGCGGCCACAAGCATCAAAGACACGGGGTGGAGCTGGAGGAGATGCCCGGACACACAACAGCCCAGCTCAGCCTGGCCAACAGGAGGCAGCAGCAGAAGCACCGCGGGAGGAGGAGAGAGAGCGGGAACAATGCAAAGGTTGCCTGGATACAGAACCTGGCACAGCATCTAATGAGAAAATAAATGATGGAGTTGGAGAGGGCAAAGGGGGCACCAAGCAAACATCTGCAACGAGAGAGAGAGGGGACGGGCGGCACTTCAAATGAAAAGGGTCACATCAGGAGGTGCCTCACGGTGGACTCGCCCTCCTCCTCTTCCCTTCTCTCTCTCTCTCCATCCACACCTCCTCTCTCCCTCCATCTTTCTCTTCCTCTGTGGTGCTAGGACGGGGTAAAGGCCTTATATCACCATTAATAATTCAAATTACAGTGAATTTAAGTGGACCAAACCCCCTTGAAACATTTTAATGGGGTGAGCGGGAAAGAGGCAAGAGCAGTGAGAGGGGTGGGGGTCCTGGGGCTGAGTGCTTCATTTAACAGTGAGTCTAATGACTGAGCGCCCCCCTTCCCCTGCCTCTCCTCAGAAAACTCAGCCTTTAATTCCCTCTGCATCAGTCCCTAGCGCCTTTTTTCTTCCTTTGTTTCTTCCAATCCCCCTCTATTTTTCTATTCCTCTCTGTCTCTCTGTCTCTCTCTCATGAGCATGCTTCCCCTCCCTCCAGGATGGAGAGAACATGTTTCCAGGCAACCCCCGATCCTCATGTGGTGAGACAGCGGAGTGTGTGTGTGTGTGTGTGTGTGTGTGTGTGTGTGTGTGTGTGCGTGTGTGTGTGTAGGGGTTGGTGGGGGCTGAACTGCATTGTGATGGGGCCGAGAATACAAATCAGACACAAAATGAAAAACTAGCTGTTAGGTTAAATAGGTGTGGTTCAATTGAATGAATATACTGCCCATTTGCACATAGTCTGTATTTAAGTAAATGCTAATTCAATGATCTGTTCTTATATTGAAAGTAGAAATATAGAGATCAAAAATGATTCACATCACATCGGCCCTGTGAATGAAATGACAACCATTTGTGTTCCTCTACTCCTTCTATCAAACACAACATGAGGCCTGATGCGTGTGTGTGTGTGTGGGGGGGGGGGGGGGGGGTGTCGTCATCATCAGAGTTCAGAAATATCTTCTGAAAAAATACAATTGAAGTTCCAGTGACAGTGCTAAAATAAACTACAGCAATAGCACCATTTTCTGGAGATCTCACTTTCTCAGTAATTGCCATATTCTTATGGCGCTTTAATTCTGAGTAAACACTTTGGGAAAAACAAAAACAAATTAACATGAAGAATTGGGAATTATGCTAATTCCGGCGATGCCGCCTGTGCATGTCTGGGGGCTCTTGCATTAGCATACGGGAGGGGAGGGGAGAGGCGCCAAATCAAGGCAATGAGACGGGTTCCAGAAAATGCAAGACACCGTCGACACTAAACCCTTCAAGATGGAGAGAAGACTCCAGCCCTAGGCCCTCCAGTGCAGCACTTCAGATCATTTCCATAGTAACCATGGAGATGAGGCAGGACAATAAGAAGCTTAACCAGACACAAGTTCAGCCTCTTGGGTTGTGTGTATGCATACGATGAGAAGAGAGCATGACCGTTACATATGCGCAGGCATGAAAACGGCTTAAAACGGTTGAGACTTTCTATCCAATCAATGCGCTCCATGCCTTGTTTGCCAACTTTTCTGTATTTAAAGGCAACTGATTGAGTTTATTCCAAAATAGATAATGACTTAATTTACTGCATATTATGGAAGTTGTCTTCACAACACTGGCTACATAAATCTACACTTTAGAGTAGGCAATAACTGTTTTCCCAGCACTACCACTACCAATGTGATCTGGCCGCAAACGATTCTAAACTAATTTCATGTTAGTTCTAATCCCAAATTCCCAGCTCTTATCACATTGGAGCAGTTCAGCACACCGTTTTAATCCAGGGGAATGGTTGCTCTACTGGGAGAGACAGGGTCATTTCAGCTGCAACGTCTCCCTGCAGGAACATGGTGAGGATGTTTGGTAAAAATATGTCACCAAGGAGCAGAGCTCATTTTGAAGTAATTGTCCCTGATTCCCTCATGTCAAAGCAGAAAGGAAAACACATACATTTGCAAGTGTGCGTGATACAAAATTATGTGGTATCTAGATCATTTTTTTGCCGTAATGTGTCTCTGTTTTAGAGGAGAATATGTGAGCAGCCAATTAAAATAATAAAAACTATGAAATGGATGTTGTCGTTTACACAGAAGGGTTTACTAGGTAGTGTGTGCAATTGTGTTACAGTACCTGCATTGCCCGTATTTCCTCGTGGTTTAGTTGGCCACATTGAATGTAAGGCTCTTCTCTAAAGCTGTTATGTTTGTGTTTGAGTTTTGCAGTTGTCACTACGACCTTGTTGGTCGCAGCTCATGTTTATATGTGCAAATAAAGGGTGTGCTCATCAACCACGCTGTCCGCTCTGACCGCTATGACCGCACTGACCGCTCTGTTGTAAGTCCATGAATCTTGGTAACAGGCTTTCCCATGCACTCTTATTCTTATGCCATTGAGTCATTAGCAAATAGGCACCTACAGGCTGCCGGACACCATAACAGATGACAGGCCGCACAATTGTATGGGTGGGTGCGCTGCTCTCCTGGTCTCTCTCAGAGTAGCAAAGGACGGCCCTGATGAGCACTTCTGAGCACGCTGTAGGGAGCCAAGAGAGGTGTAGAGAAACGGGGCATGCTGGATTTAGAGTAAGAGTTGGAGAAAGCTGAGGGCCATGAGAGGGGGTTCAGCCTGAGGCCCTTTATGAGGGCGAGAGAATGCAATCAAGTGCAGCCAGAGTGCACCCCCCATCAGCCACTCACTGGAGAACTGACCATCAATCAACACCAATTTGGACCATCACAACCAAGAACAGGTGTACACACACACACACACACACACACACACACACACACACACACACACACACACACACACACACACACACACACACACACACACAGACACACACACACACACACACACACACACAGAGACACACACACACACACACACACACACACACACACACACACACACACACACACACAGCAGAAAAATACAGCAGGCAGACTGACACATTTGTTAATTCACTAATGTCTGGGTATTAGAAGTAATCCCAGCAAGGGATCAACTCTAACAGGCTTGTGATATGACCACAGGCGTGAGCAGGCCAGGATGGCGCTGGTGCATGAGGGTGTGTTTAAGAGAGAGAGAGAGAGAGAGAGAGAGAAGGAGAAAGGCAGATGGAAAAAGAAATGAGAGTGAGTTCACTCACATTTGTCCGCTCATGCCTGCATTTCTGTGGAGACTGTGCACAGAATAATTCCAGAGAAGATTATAGCACTGGTGGTCCACACTGACAAGGCTGTGCCTGTTGACAAACACCATCTGCAACTCAATTCATCCTGCAATTCACTCTCTATCCGCGACACTGAGACAATAAGATGCCTAATGGCTATTCATAGCAGGCCGCACTCAGGCCTCCACCAATCATCTTCGAGCTGTTAAGCGGCGAGATTGATTCGGCGAGGCCTGTCGAAATGAGGCTGTTTGCTGCTTCACCTGGCAGCCACCATTCTTGTGCTGTCAGCGCTGCAGGGGAGCGGGGAGATAAGGGGCGCTGTGACGGCAGGGTCAGGGAGATGGAGCAGGAGATGGGGCCGCTCCACACGCTCATGAGCTGGACCAGAGCTGGACCAGAGCTGGAGTTGGGGCATGAGGAGGGCTGCGCACGCGGCTCCACTGACTCACATGAGCACCGACGAGGCACTTGGTCATTTGTCAGTAACCTTACACACACAGAGAGATTAATCTCACTCTCTCACTCTCTCTCTCACACACACACACACACAATGATATTGATGGAAATACTAGAATATAGAATGATGCCCATCACCACTACTGGTTGCACACATTTGAGAAGACCCTAGTGAACGGCCTTTATCAGGACCTTGACAGGGCACTGCCATGTACAGTATATGTCAGCCAAAACATAAGTTTTGTTTTACAAAGTCACACTTACAGCTTGTCAACAGCATGAAAAACAGCCATTGCAAAGCCTAACATGACAGAGCTGAAAAGGCTAACTGAAGGGACCAGGCAAATGATTTTTCAGTCACTTTCAAGCCACTGCTAAAGGGGCACCAGGGAGACATAGCTGTGTAGCCAAGCAGACCCTTTCGCACAGCCCCCCCACCGTGTCCAAGAGGCTTGATGAGACATCGATAGGCCAGTGGAGCTTTTAACTAACCATTAAACTCTATGCAGAGTGTGGGAGGGTCCAGAAAAACTGGACACGCTAATTATATATGGGGTTGGGGGCAGCAAACGAGCAAGAGAGAGAGGGAGGGAGAGAGAGAGAGAGAGTTAGTGAGAGAGAGAAAGAAAGAAAGATAGAAAGAAAGAGAGAGAATGAGAGAAAGAAAGAAGGAGTGAGAGAGAGAAAGAAAGAGAAAGAGAGAAAGAAAGAGAGAGGAAAGGCATTACAGGCCCAAGAAATGAGGCCTGACTGAATGTAAAGCGTGTTGGAGAGGCCTTTATTCCCAGTGGGAAGTGGAGCGTTCTCCAGTGGCTGGAGGTCTCCGAGTGTGACCGGAGCGCTGAGCTGCAGCTTAATGGTGTCCAGACGAGAGGAGGGGGCCTACAGGAGAGCTCATTAGAACGGGAACGCCACCTGCTCCACCTCACGCCTCAGCGGCTATGCCGAGCCACACACCTTCAACCAGACGCACGGAGGTGCTGTGGGAGCCGCGCATCAGAACCCTTCCAGCCGACTACAACACCCACCTTATGGCACAACAAGCACGCGCCCAAGAGCAGTCCCAAAATGGACTACAGGCCGTTTCAATGGGAGGACAAGGCTAAAACTAGCTTCAGGAAAGTGAGTTGCACCGGCCTGTTTTCCTCAAACACAAACACCACGCAAATATCCCTGAGTAAAGGGGGCAACGCAAGAGCCTCCCGCTCCTCTGCCAGCCCTCTGCTTCCTCTTCTCCTTTTCCACTTGAGTGATATGAGAGCGGCTGCTCCTTTAACACAGGACATGAGCTTTGCCAAACAAAGCCCCAAGACTGTAGCAAAAAAAAAAACTGCTTGCAGACAATAACCATCACATATGTATAAACATACAGCATGAGGATGTGCCCAAAAACACAATACCACGCTCAAGTCATTTAGTTGTTTATGTAAGGGCCATTATATTGCCGCCTAAATGAAAGGCACTGCTCTTTCGTCAGATGTACCCTTGGGATGTAACCCATAACCAAAGCTAAAGAAAGCAAAAATGGCAGGATAACCATGACAACCAAGTTAGCAGCGAAAAGACTAGCTGACATACTGTGGCCATTAAGTCTACCCTGCTATCCTGCAATGCAGTCATGAGGCTATGTGGCCTTCACACTCTCAAACACTCATACAGTTAGAAGGAAGAGTAATACAATGGAAATGTGGCAATCTGAAAATATTGCAATGTGCTGCAATGATTCTGACGATTCAAAGATGAATTTCAAAATAAGCAATGCATTACATTGATTGAAACACAGTTATTTCACAATGACAAATGGCTAGAAGAGAAATTAATTTCCGGAACTTATACCTTCACTGAGTCAGATGTTAGGGTCTTGATCTTTTCTTAAATGAGCCATGGGGACTGCTTGAAATAACTAGGCTGATGTATGATACCATTTTGCTAGGAACACCAGGTCCCTAAGGGTATTTTCTCATGTATGTTACCAACTCCAAACCACTTTTTCCCAAAGCGCACGCACACACACACACACACACACACACACACACGTGTGCACACACACACACACACACACACACACACACACACACTCTCTCTTAAGCTTTAGAGTATGATGATTCATGACTTCATCATAATCTGTTTTCATAGAGAAGGCCAGTAGGAATTTTCTAAGCTCCTATTAGCAGTAACAAAACATTCCCTCTAGTGCAGCTTATGGACACATCATAAATTGTGTACTGTCCAACAGCACACACACACACACACACACACACACACACACACACACACACACACACACACACACACACACACACACACACACACACACACACACACACACACACACACACACACACACACACACACACACACACACACACACACACACACACACACACACACACACACACACACACACACAAACACCTCCTGACATGTCCAAACCCATACCAAACTACCTCACTAGGACTTCATTACACAGCTGCACAGGCACAGTTGACACACGTGCATTGTACTGCGCAGTGTTGGACACTGCAATGGTGACATTTGGCTGCTATTGTTCTGTTTAGAAGACAGACCTGTAAATAGCTTTGGGCCACAAAGGAGGGTTTCATAAAGGCCTGCATAATCAATTCAATTAGTCAAATGCAAGGCAACTGGGAGCTCTGAAAAGACACACTGACACATGAGATAAGAGACTGACTATCTGCAAGCAAAGAGCAATGGAGCTGTCAATCAGGAGAGGCGAGGAGAGGAATCAGTAGGCTATCCACCCACCTCCATTGCTCTGGGAATTAAGTTGGAGTAAAGCATAACCTTTGTAACTCAGGCAATAACATTGAGACTGGTGGATATTTATTTTTTTGTTTTCTGTGGGGTAAAGATGGAATAAAACTCTTTTTGAAGCATGTTTCCCTCTGAAAGTTCAGAAACATGACCTTTTTAGTGGTGAGACAAGTGCACAAACAGGAACAGAAGCAAGAACCACACAAGCAAACAGACAGGGAAAATAAACGTGAAGAAGCAAGCAGAGGAGAGAGAACGAAGTTGTACTTTTTGTGTTGTATGCCTGCATGTGGCATGGTTGTTACCACTATAGTCAAAACTCTAACACTCTCTCGCTGTCTCCCTCTCTCTCTTAATTCAACAGTTCCTTGTATCATTCAGCAGCTGACAGAGCACAAATGGAGGGCAGTGCTAACCTCTGCATCCTAACCGTTCTCCTGAGCAGCACACCAAAAGATGGCATCTGGTCAGAGAAAAGCCAACGTCCAGCTGCTGTGACCGGCAGGCACCTCTGGCAACAGAGCGCAGCACGCAACCACAGACGTGAGAGCCCACAGGGGTCAAGGCAGAGGGAGCAGGCAGCAGCTTGAATGGCCAACCCAGAGAAAGCCTTTACACACAGACTTCACTCTTGTGCTTTGACATGACGCTACAGCCTGTTCTATGGAAAAGCTTTTAAAAGGAGACTCCCTTTACAGAGTGGGAAACATGTACAGTACGTGTATCCATCTAGGTTTGTTCTTCTCTGCACTTGTGGTGAGGGTTATGGGTACAGTATTAGCTGACACTTTAATCCTGGGCTACTTTATTGGAGCCTTATTTGAAGTTGCATTAGACACAATGATGTTGGGAAGGAGAGACTTTAACTGAGTAATAACAAACAGATGAATCATCATGAGCGTTTGAGTAAGGCACATAAAGCTGCTGAGGAGCTTGTGTGTTGCAATACTCCGACTGTGTCCTCTCTCACTGGCCAGGAGAGAAAAGAACATGGCATTTCACACGCAGGGGCTCACAATCATGAGGTCACCACCTCAGAGCCATAGGAGGGCCAATGTGGAAGCAAGCCCAGATCGGTCGCCAAGGCGACAAGCCTTTATTAAAAAGAGGCTGTGCTATTACAACAGCATTCATTATGGGATGCATCGCCATGGGAAGAGGGAAGGGTGTGACCCCAGTCGCCTACTCAACCAGTTTTCATTAATCAAGTGGCGGTGTGTGTGTGTGTGTGTGTGTGTGTGTGTGTGTGTACATATGTATGTGTGTGTGTGTGTGTGTGTGTGTACATATGTATGTGTGTGTGTGTGTGTGTGTGTGTGTGTGTGTGTGTGTGTGTTCATACGCACTGATGCATGTTTGTGTTGAGAGGTGTGGAGACACCCATTAGTATTCATCCAAAATGGGGAACATCAGCATAAACAATGATTACAGATTACAGTAACATGATTGATTGGGACTCATTTCTAAGATAATGTGAGCGCACAAACCAACCAAGATAAGAGAAGCATTAAAAAAACAAGCTTTCCAATTCTGCTTGAGTGTGTGTGCGTGCGTGCATGCGCTTGTGTATATGTGTGTGTTTGTGTGTGTGTGTGTGTGTGTGTTGCATTTGAATTTGAAGGTATTTGTGCTATGCACAAGCGTTCGTGTGTGTTCAGCAGGGTAAACATAGGAAGAGAGAAATTGGAAAAGTCCTGCGCTCATGCATCTTGATGAGAGGCAGGCGGCGTAGTGAGCGCCGTGAGCTCCGCGGCGTCTCAGCCTCTGAGCCGGTCTGTGACCTATTTCCAGCCTGCACACACATGCCCGGCAGACGCCACTCACACAGCTCCCGGCCGCTACGCCACGCTCCCGCCACAGGGGGGAGGCAGTCCGTTAACACATTCCGCTGCCTCAACAGCAGGAGATGTACAAGCTGCTCTCCTGCATGCAAATTTACACACACACACACACACGCACACACACACACACACACACGCACACACACACGCACACACATAAAAAAGAACAGGTAGCATTAGAAGCACTATGTTGAAATTCACACCCTCATATGCTGGGACACTGAGGGGAGACTGCCAGCCAATCAGACAATGTGTACAGACGCTATATCCCACAGCTCTCCACAGCCTTGTCCCATCATCTGCTGGAGATCACACACCTGTCGTGCACCTTGCCAGTCACCATATTGTTTCCAACTAAGCAGTGTGTCCTCTTGTCTTGTGTCCCCCTCTAGCTGCTCCTCTCTCCTGGTCTCCTTCCCACTCCCACTCTAGTCTCTCATGTGTCCTGCACGGCTCTGCCTAGTGTGTTCATCACCACTACAGATGCATGTTCCCAATGGATCAGAAAGGTGATCCACTGTGCCAGTGGAGCTAAGAGTGTGCTATACAGATCAGTGCAACAACATATACATTCACATGTGCATCTACATCGGAGTGTGCCCGTGTGCAAATGGAGCTAAGTTGTAATATAAAATCAATGCAACAATACATATTCTTATACATACACAAATACATTCATCCAGTGAGAGCGATGTGGGTGAAGATAAACATACACGCATGCACGCAAGCATGCACACACACACACACGGACACACACACACACACACACACACACACAAACACAAACGCACACACACACACGCACACACACACACACACACCATTACTGCCTGGAAGCAGTAGCATCTCTATTCATCCAGATAACATTGTGAGACTGAGGCAATTTGTGCCCATTTGATGCGTAATGAGCTTCTTATCAGTAAGTGGGCAGAGAAATGAGGTGTAAAGTATAGCCCATTCTGGCTGGCCTAATGCACTGACCAGCTCATCATCTAAACCCAATCAGCATGCACTACACTCACAACACGCATGCTACAGAAAATGTGTGTGTGTGTACATGCACACGCACGCACACACACACACACACACACACACACACACACACACACACACACACACACACAAAGCCCAAACTCAACTCACACACCCACACAAAATTCCGAACACGCCAGGAAAAATGAGTGTGTCAGGTCAGTAAGGGAATGAATGAGTCTATAGAGAAGTTTATAATTCTGTTGTTTATTGATTCTTCTCTCCTACCATCCTTCTCTTTCTTGCTCTTTATTTGTCCTGGTCGACAGAGAGAGGAGAAGAGATGAAAGAGCACACCAACACATAGATAGATAGATAGATAGATAGATGTGATTTTTGAGCCAGCTTGAGAGACATAAAAAGAAAATATCAACAGTATCTCACATAAAACACATCCAAAAAAATCACAATTGTAACAATTTTTGGCTTAACCTTATGTGACAGAGGCTACCTGCACAAATAGTGACTATCAAGCCTGAGACCAACCCTTTAAAAACAATCAAAGGCAATTCTATTTTATTCATGTTTTATAGCACTAGTAATCCAACACTGACTAAGGGACAGTCTCCACAATGTTGCAAAATGAGAGAAAAAAACAACTACTCTCTTAACACAACTGCGTCCACTGTCAAGAGAGGCTGACAATCTATTATTTCAGTCTTGAGAGGCAACACACACACACACACACACACACACACACACACACACACACACACACACACACACACACACACACACACACACACACACACACACACACACAGACACACACAGGGGAGGGAGGGAAAGAGCGAGAGAGGCAGAGAGAAATATGGGTGCTGATAAAATCATGGCTGTAAAGCAAAGCTGGCAGACACTGTCTGTAAATATCAGCATGTAGGGAGCATTATGAAGGAGAGAAAAGGGCAATAAAGACAGAGTAAAGTACTGTAATGGATTGTGTGTAAGTGTATGTAATGCAACACTGAGCTAAACGTATGTGACCTCCATAAAACACACAGAGCCTCCCACGACCATCAGGGAGATAATTCCATCCCACAACAGGTTATGGACCCCTGCCTGCAGTCACCCAGTTGAGTGCTTGAGAGCACAGAGGAAGCAAGTGTCTGACCCCCATAACCAAAGAGAGAGAACTCATCAGAACTATTACATGGCCGCTGACAAGATATCATCAGCCATACATCCAATGAGGCAGAGCATGTTGTCATCTGTAGGCACTCACTGATGACAGCCATCAGAGATAGACGGCCAGAGAGAGGGAGAACCAGGGCACTAAAGACACAGATTAAGAACCATCGGAGGCTGTTCTCATTCAGAGGACTCGGAATGATGAGACACACAGAGCTGACGGTGCTTTAAGCCAACGCAGAACCCAATGCAGAACCCGACGCAGAACCCGACGCAAATGCGTGTGCAGACACTGCACTGCCTGTTCTACGCCGAGCAGCTCATCCTCACAAGGGCTTGTCATTCCAGAGGGTTCAACTCTCCTGCATCTGCTTCCGTCTTTGGAGCTGAAGACTGTCGAGCAAATGCTTAGCTCAGTGATTAGCCTGGCGATTAGTGTGTCTCACACACACTCACACACTTCTCCCAGTCAGTGTTAGGCAATCCCTTCAGACAGGCAACATAGCTCAACTTTCAGCTTAAATGGAATGGGGGTGGTTGTTCAAATGCAGGATTTGGTTGCTCTGAAGGGATAGATGGAGCGAGAAAGTGAGAGGATGGTACATGGTTTATTTTCCGATAACTAAAAGTTAGCCAACATGCGTCCTTCATTCAGGTTTTGGATCCCAAGAACCTTAGATGCTTAAACTCGAGCCTGCATGAGAATGTTCATTTGTAAGAATGACAGAAAGATTAGGCCCTGCAGAGCCTCAGAAAATATCTGGTGTGTTTTTTTTTTTCTCTGTTCAAGAAGCTCCAGGCAGGATAATGATGGCAAGAGTCTCAGGGGAAAAGAGTGGAGGAGAGGAGAGAGAAACAGAGAAGCTTTTTGAAATCTGTTAACTACTAAAACATCTGTGGACCTGATAAAAGTGATTTGTGTTTCCGGAGCTTTCTTCAGAGACCCAATAAAAGCTGCACGGCCCCACGCCAAAATGGCCAAAGAGGTCTATAGAGAGCCCACCATCAATTAGTCAGACATGACAACACAACAATGAGTGCCTAGAACTTTCTATCCGTTCAATACTGATCTGGAAATCTAATATTACTCCACCAACGCAATCCCCTTACCGCATTACCAAACCTCAATGTTTCTAATGTTCTCAGACAAATACACAAATACACACACAAATTTGAACACACACACACACACACACACACACACACACACACACACACACACACACACACACACACACACACACACACACACACACACACACACACACACACACACACACACACACACACACACACACACACACACACACACACACACACCACAAGTGTCTTTGTATGGAGGGTGAAGTAATATAAAGCATAGATCAACACTGATGTAAGGAAAAGCAACACTACACTTTCATTTCTAACACCTTCACAGATGACAAGGGTGCTGGCCAGTTCTGATCAAAAGAGCAGCGGATGAGGGCATTCATTTAATAGCTGTTAATTTACTGTTTTGCTTCCTCTCAGCGCTGCACGAGGGGCAGAGTGTTTCTGTGTCTTGTTCTGCTGTGGCAGACCCCAAATCTGATCCCCCAATCTGGTCCGCAAACAACAGAAGACATTCATACGACTAATGAAACGGGGATTACTCAGACTGCTGTCCATCTGGATTTTGATTCACAACCTGATACATGTAGCTCCCACCTAATGTCATGCAATAAATAGCCTGACTCCAAGAGAATCTGACTCAAAGAAATGAATGACATAGGCCTATATAATCCTGGCCCAGGATACAGGTATGCTAGTATGACAAGATATAGCTTGCCTTGTAGCTGCAAGAGGCATTGGGCTAGCAGAACAAAGACCATGCTTTCATAACCCCTGCCAAGGAGGTTATGTTTTCATCGGGGTTTGTTTGTATGTTTGTATGTTTGTCTGTTTGTCTGTTTGTCTGTTTGTTTGTTAGCAAGATAACTCAAAAATTGATGGATGGATTTCGATGAAATTTCCAAGGAAGGTCTGAAATGACCGAGGGAGAAATGATTACATTTTGAGAGTGATTTCTCTTGCATTCATATTGTATGTAAGGTTGATAAGAAACAACAAACCTTTGCTCACACTGGCCATTAATGAGCACACTGGAAAGAATGGTGGTGTGAGCCAGATCTCTAACAGCCCTATGGCAGCCTTTCAAACGCACACTTCTGACATTCAAAACAGATGTGAATCCAGGCATATGTGTGAGTATGCACACACACAGAGACAGAAAGAAAGACAGACAAGACACACACACACACACACACACACACACACACACAAAGGGTTTTGGTTTGGGTGATGTGTAAATTTTCATAACGACACATCTCTGTCTTCTAGGGAATGTGTGTGAATAGACCAGTGTGTGGGTGTTAATGTATGTGTGTGTGTGTGTGTGTGTGTGTGTGTGTGTGTGTGTGTGCCTGGCTGTCTGATCACATTGCAAAGACTTTTGCTCTTTCAGCCTTCAAAAGTAACACTGAAGTGCCCTCTTCTGGTCAACTTTAATATTACATCTTACTACTAATAACTGATTCATGAGATCAAACCACTAATATTCAGTACACAGAATGATGGATATGACAGTGTTGACCTGATGAGGACCCTGTATGCATTATGTTGTATTGTGATATCTGTAATGTGGAGTGCATTCCTAAACATTTCCCCTCATTGCCTCAAGGTAGAATAATCCCACAAACATGAGTCAGAAAGTGGTCACATGTTTGGTGTAGGAACACACCCACTACTGCCCTTTCCTTCAACAGGGAGTCGATGTGACTAACTGTTGTCATCTCCAGAGGTTTAGTTTGCAGACACATCCCCGACCCTCCAGTCTGAATGTATCGCTCGAACAGGTGTTATTATCATACACACCAAAGATGGGCATTGCCTGTACAGAACTGATGCCTATGCTATACATACACAAGTATGCACATGCTCACTTGAACAGTTGTCACACATGAACACACATCTTCAAAAGGTATGTCTGTGCCCCCAACCCAAATTCACACAGCCACAAACACACCTACATGCTTTACAGGCTGTGTTAACCATGAAGAGTTAGACAAACTATGCTTTGATATTCAAATTAGCCAAAACATGAGAATGAAAGTGTGTGCAAGAGGTGGGAAATCAGTATACATGCAAAACAGAAGGATTAAGTAATTCATTTGCACACCTATCCGACGTACTATAACGCATTGTTTTTTAAATTAAACAAGCTAGAAATAAAAAAAATAAAGTTCAGCCTGGTTTGTTTGATCACATTCTACATAATGCAGCAATGGTAACACATGAGTCCCTCCAGTCTTTACACAAAACTAGCGCCTGACTGAAAAGAAAGTCTCTAAAATCTTCTGATGACAGAGGCAAACCCTGAGTGTTCCTAACAGTGAGAAAAGAAGGAGACTTGAAGGGAATACGCAATGATCTTGCATGGCTGCTAAGGGCCCATGAAGGCAGCAGAGTTGTGTGAGTATTGCATCATAAAGCTACTGTCAGAGGGATGACGTGTAATGATCGCAGGTGGGGCTGAGGTGAACTGAGCTCCAAAAGCCTCGGGTAAGACCTGAGACACACCAGCGCCTGTGCTAGCATGCACCGCACAAGGACACCATCTCTGACAGGCACCACTGAATATGGAATATTCAATAGCAAAGCATTTACACGGCTTCAGGGGGAGGGTGGGTACACCCCTAATATAGATATACACGCTCACAGACATCAACACAGTGATGCAGACAATATGAGGGAGAAAAATACCAATTCAAAAACTGAATGGTATGTATGCACTTTCCTACCAGCTCAGAAAGCATATCAAAAGTGGTGACCTGGTAACACCCACAACACTAGGTGAGATTCCTAATGACTGCACCAAGGCAAAGTGTGGGAGATGGATGTCTTTGTTGCTTAATTGTGGTGTACAGAATTCTCAGCATGTGCTGTTAAGTGTGAACTGATCCATTAAGCAGAATGGCCTTAGTTTAAAAACATGGCCCCTATAGGATTTGAAAAATCACAACAACATGTGAGAGCTTTTATTCCCCAGACTGCATTGTGTGTGTGCACTAGTGTTGTGTAATTAAGACAGCGAACATGAAACAGTAATGGTATGACATGACAGTGAGTTAGGGCGATGAAGCGCCATAGCATTATTTTCCAGAGACAGTGAAGACGATAATGTTCTCTACTTAATGAAGAGTGGATGCGCAGGTAATTACACTGATGGAACAAGGTGCATTCCCAATCAAAGACACAAGTGGTAGCCCACTTTGCTGCTGTCAGTGGTGCGTCCATGAGGCCTCAACTCGAAAAAAGAACCACAACAGAAATTGCCGGCAAAAAAACTTGAGCTGCATGGAATAATAAGCTAAACCATCGAGGTGGCATCATATTTAATTCATACGATGAGAGGTCTGTCAATGCTGGTTAGTCTCAGGTGACTGGCAGCCACCTGAAAGTAAGGCAAACCCTGACTAAGTGGGGGGTAGCAAACAGGAAGGATGGAGGGGCGCCAACAATATTCAAGGTCTCAGGTGCCTCACCTAGCACCAAATTGGACCATCGGGGGTTGTGAACGCGCTTGTGTATGGCCCCTGTAGGGCAGCAGGAAATGAAGGGACTCCCAAGAGAGCAGCGAGACGGGGCTGAGGCACTGCAACTCTCCACGCCACCCTCACACCAGGGACAAATCACCAGAATGATTGAAGAAGGCTGAGCATATAAGGGAAGGCTAATATTCAAGATATTTACCAAGGAAGAGTGGGGGGTGTTTCAGATTATTGACACCTCACAGAATCATTAGAAAGTAGACTAGCTATTTATTAGTCATTTAGTCTTCTCCTGGAGTAGTTTAGCTCTCAGGATCCCTCTTTCTCTTGCCTCTAGTTCTGCTGGCGCTCACAGAGGTGATTGTGTGAATGAAATGTCCCTTCTCCTGGCAGTTGAACAGAGCAGGTCCATACAGGTGACTCTCTGTCGTAGAGGTGTGCACTCTGCCTGATCAAAGCAGCCATCACGCTCACACAGTAATGCATTTCCCTCCGTAAACAGGTGATCCTGACGAGCTCACAGGAAACGTGTTGTTTTCTCACATCTCCCTCAACTGCACATAAACAACAGCCTGAATATCGCCTGCCTTCACATCTCATGCTATTTCCTCTCTCTGTTTTCTATCACATACCAACACACACACACACACACACACACACACACACACAGATAGAGAGAAAGAGAAAGAGAAAGAGTGAGAGAAAGAGAAAGAGAAAGAGAAAGAGAAAGAGTGAGAGAAATCAATAATACAATTTTGTGCCTGTATTTGTTGATTCTGATTCTACAAAAGCGTTGCCATGGCAATGCCCTTCACTTTCTTACCATAAAGTGCCTATTTTAGTTCCTCAAATGAAAATAATATAAAAAAAGCACACTATACTTAAAGACACTCTTTATATGGCAGCACAACTCACACATGGAGACACCTGGAACATATAAAAGCAAATTGTGCGGGGAACAGATTGCAGGTGAATGAGGGATGTGCAGCGCAAGTCTCCCAGTGATTTCGCATGCTAAATGGACCTGAGGCCAGCATTCCTGTGCGCCATTCTTGGCCATAACCATTTAGGCAAAACCCATGGAAACTAAGCCTGAAACAACAGGGCAGGGCCCACTTTGGACACTCGATTTAGCAACACTTCAGAGGAGAGAGGAGAAGCAAAGAGCACAGGAGCTGTACTGGCACCTCACTCAGGTTTACCAGTTCCATGACTGAAGGTCCAATTGCTGCACTCACACAGCTCCACACTGACAGCCCAGATCAATGTGTGTGCGCGTGTGTGTGTGTGTGTGTGTGTGTGTGTGTGTGTGTGGCAAGTCCTCTCTGAGTGAAGATCAATAGAAGGCAGAGAGACAGCAGAAGAGGGTGGGTCCTCATCCCCATAGCTCTATCCTTTTCTTTCTCCCAATTAACTAGCTTTCGCTCTTTATCTTGGGCTGCGTCCGCATTTAGCAGGACAAATATAAATATGGATATTGGAATATCTCCGTCCACATCATTTTCATTGTTTTGCATCCAAATGTTTTGCATCCACACCAAAACACAGAAATGCCACAGAAGTATTTGCAGTTGGTGGCGCCTGGAACACAAACCATCGTCAGTGTCATGGCAACCGCACATCATGTGGACCCCTCCAGTTCCCCTGCACACATTCCCATGCAAGCTCAATATGCACCTCAAAGATCACTCACTCAAAGAGTGCTCTCAGTGGAGGAATATGCCATTTGCATGTGGACAGAGGGGTTCAGCTGAGGAATAACTAGATGCATACTTCTATTTACCTGGCTTAATGTAGACAATAGTTTAATCTCCAATCCACACATTTACCACTTACCCTCCACAACCCACACTCTTCAACAACACTCCTCTAAAATGAGAAAATATAAAGCTAATACCTTGTATTCAAACATATGAGAGAGTATGCATATGTTAATGGCTGTTTTGATACTCCATGTGTATGGAAGCTGTCCTACCCTGACTGACTAGCTGGTTAGCTTTGCTTCTGCTTCCTTCCTTGTATGTTTGTCTGTCTGTGGCTCTGTCTCTCTGTCTCTCTGTCTGAGCTGAGCACTGTGAGCAGTGAGACGGGGCTCACAGAAGCGCTAGCGGCGACCAGACAGCATTGCTGCGGCCCATCAGATGAGATGGGTGGGGGTGGGGTGAGGGTGCTTGTGATGAGCACTAATCCTGAGACAGACTTGGCTCCGCAGCACAGGGAGCTCAGTAGCCAGGACAGCTCCTCGGAGACATGGCCCAGCTAGGCCCTCACAGGCACCAGCACACAGCACACAGCACAGGCACAACGGAGCACGCTTTGGACCACCTCAGTCAAGGCACATTCTCATCACTGTCAGCACTTCAAACTATGAAAGTGACCTGACTACCACACAGTGTTGAGTGTCCTCACTGGAGAACACCGGTGTCCACTTAATATTCGAAACATTTTTATGACAAAGTTGGGAATGCCGGGGGGGTATCTATCAAGATCGACAATGGGAAGCTGCAGGTGTACAGAGCTGCAGGTGTACAGAGGCTTTGTAGAAAAGACAATAATGTAAACTGAATGTACTATTATTCATAAAGATATAGTGGTAAAAGATCAATGTGCCACAGTTATGGCTGTTATCAGCGATCCTCTTTGACTGCTACTATTTTGACCCTTTAATGCACAGACATTTCCTAGTAGGCCTCTGCCTCCTTTAGGCATAGAGATAATAACAGCTACACTCGCAGTTCTGAACTCCTGCTTGGCTGAATAGTGCTTTAAAGGGATATTCCGGCATTTTTGGAAATAAGCTCATTTTCCACCTTCCCTCGAGCAAAACAATCGATATTTACCTTGTTCCCGTTCATCCAGCCATTCTGTGAGTCTGGCGATACAACTTTTAGCTTCAGCCTAGCATAGATCATTGAATCGGATTAGACCATTAGCTTCTCGCCTGCTAGCTTCATGTTTAAAAGTGACTAAGATTTCTGGTAATTTTCCCATTTAAAACGTGTCTCCTCTCAAGTTAGAAAGTGCAATAAGACCAACTGAAAATGAAACCTGGCGTTTTTCTAGGCTGATTTGACATGGAACTACACTCTCATCTGGCGTAATAATCAAGGCAACTTGCAAACGTGCCATAGGCGCAGTGATATCTTACGCAGCATCTGAAAATAGTCCCCATAGACAACAAGCAGTAGTAGTGCCAGTAGCTGCAAGTTGCCTTGATTATTACGCCAGATGAGAGTGTAGTTCCATGTAAAATCAGCCTAGTTAAACGCCAGGTTTCATTTTCAGTTGGTCTTATTGCACTTTCTAACTTGAGAGGAGACACATTTTAAATGGGAAAATTACCAGAAATCTTAGTCACTTTTAAATATGAAGCTAGCAGGCGAGAAGCTAATGGTCTAATCCGATTCAATGATCTATGCTAGGCTGAAGCTAAAAGTTGTATCGCCAGACTCACAGAATGGCTGGATGAACGGGAACAAGGTAAATATTGATTGTTTTGCTCGAGGGGAGGTGGAAAATGAGCGTATTTCCAAAAATGGCGGAATATCCCTTTAAGTGTTGTGGACACCACACCAGCGCTGACATGAGTGCTGTGTAGGCTACTCCGCTTTCCACATTCAATTCCATTAGATTCCATTGTCCTCAAAACAACTCCACACACCAGCATCACACTTTGCCCGCGCCGCCACCATGTAAATTACCATTCCGTTCTGTTTATTCGGCGCCGCTCCATAAAACTCATTGTTCATCCAGTGTTTGCCAGTTAGAAACTTCAGCGTTGATGTGTGTGGCAATTGACAGTGCACTCATGTTGGCGCCGGTATCGGCTCAGTCAACATCAAATTAAAATATCCCCGAAGCTCTTCAAGTTTAAACTATAATCTACAAGCTAAACATTGTCTACACCCACACTTACATGTAACATGAACATAGTTAATGGAGATTTTATGGACTATTTCTCTTTGTCATGCACTTCAAATAAATGTGTTGTAGGCCCAGATGACATTTTGCACATGCCCTTGTGCCTATTCTCAATCTGAAAATATGAACATAGCCATATGTTTTTTTTTTTTTCATCTGATTCCCAATCAAGATACACTTGTAAGAATTGCTTTACATTGTTAATCTGGACTTCTGGACAGTTCAGAAATACAAAATAATACATTTTTAATCATGTGATAAAATATGTGATTAATTGCTATTAACGATATGCAAGGTGGCCTTTCCTGTAACTCTTACTTTATTAATCTGGATGGACATGCAGGATTATGTGACAATAACAGGCCTAGTAGTTATTCAAGGACTTCAGAGGTCAAACAGGGACAGAAACTGTGGTGTCATTGTGTGTTTGAGTTCATTGTGCATTTGTGTGTGTGTGTGTGTGTGTGTGTGTGTGTGTGTGTGTGTGTGTGTGTGTGTATGCATTGAGGGACACCGTTTGGGGTTATCTCTCTGGGACTCTGAGCCAATTCTGGAGTGTTTTAACCCTTGAGTGTATTTCTCATGCTTACTCTCTTTGCACACACTAAACATTAATATACACACACACACACACACACACACACACACACACACACACACACACACACACAGGGATAGCCAGTCGCATGCATGTTGAACATCCCATTTAATGCTCTGTCCCAAATGACTTCAGACACTATAATTTTAGACAAACTGTGTGTGTATGTGTCCATGGCGTGACACAATTGAGGGTACTCCAGTGAAGCTAATCTGATCACAGAGATAGTTCTGTGGAGCAGACACACATGCATGCTATGTCAGTCTGTTGACTGTTAAGCTTCTTCAATGATGCTCTGAACAAATACACATACAAACTCTTTAACTCTAAATTGATTTGATTGCTTATTGTCCCAAACACATACTAACACATACATACTAAATATACTAAATTGTCCAAACTTCAAATATCCAAAGACTCAATATACATGTAGCAGTGGAAAAATACACACATGCATTTAAAAAAAACATACATGTACACAGAGCATGAAACTTGGAAAAGAATGAAAAGCTCAGAGTAGTTGTGGCTGTGTGTGTATGTATGTGTGCTTGCTTGTATTTGCAAATAAGCAACTCTTTCAAAGAGAAAATCCTGACCACAGGCAAACTTTAAAGCAGGGTGGAGGGCAACAGTCACAGTTTGTAGGTTTTGTTTGCATGCCATGAGGGTCGAAAATAAGACTAAATAAAAGTAAACAAGGCTAGTGGAAGTGGGGGGGGGGACCAAAGAGACAAGAAGCCAAAAAGGGAAATGGGCAAGAGAATGGAGGCACTCATTGTCATTAATGTCTACACGCTCTGCTTTTCAAACACTTCTAAATTCAGCCCCCTGCCCCATATTGAGCCCCTAGCTGCTCACACAGCTGTGCATGGCCAACAGACTGTGAGGAATTAGAGACACCAATCAGTCAGTGCTCCTGGCTGCCGCAGCCACGCAAGGCTTATGCAACGCCTGTTCACCTCACTTCAACTCCACTTGATACACGCAGAGGAATCAGAGGCATGCGCCGCAATGAAAAATAGACTAAATCAGGCCCGGGACTGAAGGGTGGCATTTCAAACAAAGGCAACAGCACAAAGAACTTACAGCAGTTGTCACGGGCATTTGAAACAAATCATAAAATGAGTGGCAACATCATGAAAGTATACACAACAAACACTAGCAACCCTTGACCAAAGATGGGCATGGAAGACAGTGCTGAGCTCAGTGCTGAGGTGTAAACACCAAGTCCATATGTTGTGATCACTACAAGCACTTGGCATCAAAGAAGAGTTGAAGAGGTATCTCCTGCCAGAGGTAAGACTTGAGACGTATCCCTAGTGTCTCATTTAGAGAGAGCTGATGGACTCAAACATCACACACACATCTCTGGAAGAGCCATGCAGCTGTGACATCCCATAGAGGAGACGAGATGAGAGGAGATGTCACAGCCACATGGCTCTTCCAGGGAATCACAAGCTATTTGCTGTGCAGTGTAGATTTGCACATGTGTGTTCAAACAAGAGGGTCTTAGCAGAGTACATCAATCCCATCTCAGAGACAGCAGTGTAGATATACAGAGAAGGACAACCCACACACAAAAAATGTGTAAATAGCCACTTTTGCAGCTGTCTGACCTCCATAGATGACCACTATGCAGCTGTCTGACCTCCATAGATGACCACTACGTAAAAAGGCATTTAGAATCTAGTCATGTAACATTAATAATGACTTCAAGACTGAAAAGCTCTGCATGCGAACAAGGGCAAACTACTATGCTTGCTCACCCACAAACTTTGAATGACCAAAGAGTACATATGTGCACTCGAGCCTGAATGACAGAGTTTTCAGCTAGATGGGGGAAAATGTACGTGTGAGGGTTTTATTTGAGACAATCTGTCCTCTTGTGTGTGTGTATGTGTTTGTGTCCTCTGTGCTCTGCACTCCAGGGGAACTGGGAGAACCCAGCAGGGGGTCGGAGTCTGTCATCTTCATTTAGAGGCATCATGGCACCCTGACCCAAATGTGCCCCACACCACACACACACACACACACAACACACACACACACACACACACACACACACACACACACACACACACACACACACACACACACACACACACACACACACACACACACACACACACACACACACACACACACACACACACACACACACACACACACACACACACACACACACACACACACACACACACACACACACACACACACACACACTGCTTGGCGCTTTCAATGCCAGTTAATAGTTCTGTTTGGCAAAGTGGTTCAACAGCAGAGTGCAACCAGACCTGACAGCTGTCAACTGATACAGAAACATCCTGATCAAGCATCTTCGGAGATGTGATGGGCGTTTTTTCTTAGAAAATAAATCACAGTATATTTGGTGAGGCTGCGGGGGAAACTGCTTACTCCAGAGGGCCTGTCATCTAGAACCAGACCCAACACCTGTGTGACTGAGTCTATTGATCTTAGCACAGAAAGCAAGCAGATCATAGTGACAGGGATGTCACTATATACCTGGCACCCCATCTTTAAGGACTGTTCACACCAGGAACAATGAACATTACACTAAGTAGAACTAGAACAATAAAAGTGTCCACACAGACCAACAAAAATGTTAGCTAATATGTGATGAATTCTGATTGGCTGTCAGCTTTTTAACGTTTGTTGTATCGCTCTGAAAGTGATGGGCAACAATGTTTTTCTTTGTGTCATTATTGCTACAGCTTATGCATGGACGCTGTCATTCAATTAGAACAATATATTTTGTTATTGTTAGAGTTATCGGTGTAACAGGCCCTTAAGACTCCCCAATCTCACTCACAATCCTCCTCTCCCAATAAATCCCTGTCTTTCATCACTGAATAAAGGCAAAAATTCCATGCTCTGTTTAGAAAACAGATATAACCTGTGAGATACCCTACAATCTACAATCATGCCATTTATTTCCATTATACACAACGGTACAGCATTCTACTTCATGGAACGTGTGTGTGTGTGTGTGTGTGTGTGTGTGTGTGTGTG